>NW_013754589.1:0-1077 GCF_000517525.1 Limulus polyphemus | reverse complement strand
GGTCACAACTTGAGCTACAGGTTCTGGTCACAACTAGAATGACAGGTTCTGGTCACAACTAGAATGATAAGTTTAGGTCACAACTTGAGTGACAGGTTCTAGTCACAACTTGAGCCACAGGTTCTGGTCACAACTTGAGTGAAATATTCTGGTCACAACTTGAGTGACAGGTTCTGGTCACAACTAGAATGATAAGTTTAGGTCACAACTTGAGTGAAATATTCTGGTCACAACTTGAGTGACAGGTTCTGGTCACAACTTGAGCCACAGGTTCTGGTCACAACTAGAATGACAAGTTTGGGTCACAACTTGAGTTAAATGTTCTGGTCACAACTTCAGCCACAGGTTCTGGTCACAAGTAGAATGACAAGTTTAGGTCACAACTTGATTGAAATGTTCTGGTCACAACTTGAGTGACAGGTTCTAGTCACAACTTGAGTGACAGGTTCTGGTCACAACTTGAGCTACAGGTTCTAGTCACAACTAGAATGACAGGTTCTGGTCACAACTAGAATGATAAGTTTAGGTCACAACTTGAGTGACAGGTTCTGGTCACAACTTGAGTGACAGGTTCTGGTCACAACTTGAGCTACAGGTTCTAGTCACAACTAGAATGAAAGGTTCTGGTCACAACTAGAATGATAAGTTTAGGTCACAACTTGAGTGACAGGTTCTGGTCACAACTTGAGCCACAGGTTCTAGTCACAACTAGAATGACAGGTTCTGGTCACAACTTGAGCCACAGGTTCTAGTCACAACTAGAATGATAAGTTTAGGTCACAACTTGAGTGACAGGTTCTGGTCACAACTTGAGTGAAATGTTCTGGTCACAACTTGAGTGACAGGTTCTGGTCACAACTTGAGCCACAGGTTCTGGTCACTCCTTGAATGACAAGCTTTGGTCAGTAACGCTGGTGTACTGATCGGTCGTCCCTAAAATAGTATAATTAGGGATTCTGAGCATGTTTTGTAACAGGTGGATTTGTATTTATATAACTTTGTGTGTGCGTGGAAAGCTCAATACGTGTTATCCTTTAAAGATCCGGGATATATGTACAGTCTTGGCCAAAATGTTTG
>NW_013754588.1:0-1076 GCF_000517525.1 Limulus polyphemus | reverse complement strand
GGAAGTATTGTTGACGTTCGTTGATTAGCGTTTGTTTTAACGCGATTGTTGAAGTTGAGTGTATCGGTAAAGTTATATTCGGAAAGAATAAATCAGTTTTATTAAGTAAAGACTTGGGTCGCTTAAGTTTCGTCGGAACGAAGTTACGGAAAAATCAATTAACAAACGGAGACGTAACACTATTTATGAATTATTGGGGTTTTAAACAGATATTATCCACCAGCTTGTGTTTTTTGTTCTTATCAATTGAATAAAACTACATTGTAAACAAGTGATTCTTTGGTAAAAAAGTTAGCATGATGGAATGTTGTACAAAACACTTACTGTTCCATTCCTTCACCAACATCCGTTTCCATCGTACAAGCCAACATTGGTCTGATGTTTGATGTTCCAAGCTGTTGAATGCAGGCTGCAAGCTCTTCCTTGTTCTCTCCCCCAACAAACTGCTTGTAGAATGTTGGTTTTACCAAAGTTTTAAGAAACTGATGTCCAAATGCTCGTTCCATAAAAGTCATTATCTAGATGTCCAGTAAAAAAATTATTTCATATTCTATTGTTGAAGTCAAGTTGGAACTATTTTAAAATCATTACCAAATTAATACTTTAAAAAAATGGAAATGTTTGAAACTATATATATACACACACACACATACAAAAACCAATATTATCAATTATTCAGTTTGTAACAATATCAAACACAATCAAGTCTTTCACACTGATTTGTGCTTTATTCAACCTATGTTATGACAGTAATAAAACCAGTAAAGACTTTAACACTGTAAACGTTATGTATTTTGATCAACTTATAACAATATGAAATACAATAAAGACTTTCATACAGTTAACACTGTTTTTTGTTTTACTCAACTTAAAACAATATTAA
Organism: Limulus polyphemus; assembly: GCF_000517525.1. Lineage (NCBI taxonomy): Eukaryota > Metazoa > Arthropoda > Merostomata > Xiphosura > Limulidae > Limulus > Limulus polyphemus. Next base: position 193 of record NW_013754588.1, on the reverse strand, counting down.
CATAGCATAATGCTTTGGAACCTGTTGATCCATCTCAACTGTTCCATCCTCTAAATTAAACTAAAACTATTATAAATATATATATATAAATCTTAAAGCCAGCCCTTATCATTAATATACTTATAAAGCTTTCTCTTAAACTCACTTAAATTTACTGCCTCCACAACATCCGAAGGCAACCTATTTCAAAAGG
>NW_013754587.1:0-1075 GCF_000517525.1 Limulus polyphemus | reverse complement strand
TAAAACGAAAAAAAAACATTTTGTTGTGGCTGCAATAACCCAGGTTCAATTCCTGGTCACGGTAAATTATCGTAATTTAAAATAATTATGAGGAATATCATAAAATTATAAAATCAACTATGGTATTCTTAACCACGGCCAGACATAGCCAGGTGGTTAGGTTGCTCGCCTCGCAATCTGCGTGTCGCGGGTTCGAATCTCCGTCCCATCAAATATGGTTGCCCTTTCAGCCGTGGGGGCGTTATAATATGACGGTCAATCCCACTATTAGTTGGTAAAAGAGTAGCCCAAAAGTTGGCGGCGGGTGGTGATGAGTAGCTGCCTTCCCTCTAGTCTTATCACTGCTAAATTAGGGACGGCTAGCACATATAGCCCTCGTGTAACTTTGCGCGAAATTCAAAACAAATCACAAATAAGCTCAGAGGAATGACTATGTAACTAAGGAAACAAATATATATTAAGAGCCGTGATTGTATAGTGATTAGGGCATTACGTTGTGGCCGCCATAACCCGAGTTCAAAGTTTATGGTTTCAGTGAGTGTTCTATAACCTGGGTATATAGATAAACACGGACGTCGAAAACAGCCGGAAGCTGAAAAATCAGAAATAGGGCGTTGGCCCAAGACAAAAATATAATTCATAGGCACAACTACGAATTATATAAAACGGAGCCGTGATCGTCTAGTGGTTAGGACATTGCGTTGTGGCCGCAATAACCCAGGTTCGAATCCTGGTCACGGCACAAGTTTTATAGTTCTCATTTATTTCTATTTTTTCCTCAAATCTGTATTAGAATAGTAATGAAAATTAATATATCATTACAGATGTTTTACGTTTCTGTGCTCCTCAAAGCTTTTAACGGACTATGCTTTACACCCAGTCAATTTATTCATAATGTAATATTAATATGTGATCACGATTACAAAGTAATACTTTGCTGTTACACTGAATGTCCTATAACCAATAGAATCATGGTATATTATACTTTATACCTTATACTGATATATCTTATGTAGTTATATGTTATAAACTAATTCCTTTTTAGAGAACGTTAAGCCTGATCTCTAGCCAGATA
>NW_013754586.1:0-1075 GCF_000517525.1 Limulus polyphemus | reverse complement strand
ATTAAAAATCAGGACTAGCTTTAGTTGAGCACAGAACATGCACGAGAAAGAAAATTGAACATGGATAATATTGTGGATGAATTAATTGCTATGAAATGCTGAAGACGGGCGTTTTAACTAAAGCTTGGTAAGTTCATTTACTCAGTATTCTAGTTAAGTATCAATAACTCTCGGTAAAGGCGCCTGACTATTTGTTGCTATGTACATCTCTGTTATAAATGTGAATATCTATTGCAACTAGGATACTATCTTCTTTCTCACAAGAAGAAAGGCCTAAATATATCGAAATGTGGATATAATCGCGTTCATCTCAAATGACTCAGTCATAACCTCTAAATTTCAAGATAAAATGATGAACAGATTATACAGGCCTACAAACACCTGCAAAAGTATTCACCCCTCCCCCTTCAAAGTTCCACATTTTGTTGCTGTATGAGCTTGCAGTCACGAAACTTTCAAATAGGACTTTAATAATAAAATCTACACAATTTACTCTAAAGTGAAAAAGTTAAAAAAAATGCTGATATTATCTAAGTAAGTTCGATTTTCAAAGAGAATTATAATATTTTCAATTGCATAAGTATTCAACCCCTTTGTTATGGCAACCCTAAATCAATTCAGATGCAAAATATTAGTTTTAAAGGTAACAAAATTAGTGTAATGGTCTCTGTCTGTGTCTAATCAAAGTAGTTTAACTTGACTTCAGAGTAAATGCATCTGAACAAGCCACAACTCACCTAGTGATACAACAAACCAGCCCTGGAGGACAAGGAGATTTCAAATCAAGTGAGGCATAAAGTGGTAGAGAAGCACAGATCAGGAGAAAGTTACAAGAAACTTTCAAAGTCACTGATTATACCTTTGATTACGGCGAAGTCCATCATTAAGAAGTGGAATGTTCTTCATACTATCTAGTCACTACCCAGATCAGGCCACCCTTCAAACTAAGCAGCCAGGCAAGCAGGAAACTTATTAGAGATGCCACTGTGAGGCCAACAGTGACTTTGAAAGGTTTGCAAAGTTCCATGTTTGAGATGGAAGTCAGTGTTCATACATCGACAATATCTCAGACCCT
>NW_013754585.1:0-1077 GCF_000517525.1 Limulus polyphemus | reverse complement strand
GGGCTACTCTTTTACCAACGAATAGTGGGATTGACCGTCACATTATAACGCCCCCAAGGCTGAAAGGGCGAGCATGTTTGGCGTGACGGGGATTTGAACCCGCGCCCCGCTAATTGCGAATCGAGTACCCTAACCACCTGGCCATACCGGGCCAGGTAAAAATAGTAGCTCAAGAGTTAGGTTACATTAAAAGAGTAACCCAACTGTAACTGCTAATTCTCAAAATGTCTCGTTGATTAATATTATTAATCACAAATTCTTATGTTCAAAACTCCCGGAAATGTTTAAACGAAAATATTACTTCATTGTTGACTGGAATATAAGAATAAACACTAGTTTGGAAGGTGCAAATATATGCTCAAAAAATTTACATATCTCAAATCATGGTACATTTTCTTGTAACTTTAATATTTTACATGTTTGTTTTATCTTTCTGGGTTTTTAATCCCCCCTATTACACGTGTGCAGTGGGTGGGTAGTGATGACTAGGCTGCCTTCGCTCTAGCCCTGAACTACTAAATTAGGGACGGCTAGTTAGGCCTCGTGTAGCTTTGCGCGAAATTCAAAACAAACTTTTACACGTTTGTATATCTTACCAAGTTCAAAAGTAAAGTAAAACCTAAATTACCAAATAAAACCATCTGTCGCTAATTTTCTGTTTGCCAACAGATGGCGCTAAAACACTTGCATCTGAATTTTATATATATTTTACACCTGTCCAAATATCTTTTTCTTTTTTTTTGTAAATTAGTTTTCGTATGCAAAATATAATCTTGGCCTGGTTTTAACTGCAAATAAACTGGTCAAATACATAAAAGTGGACATTTAAGGAATATAATTGTGAAGATAATAATTGTTAGATGACAAAAATGTCAAGTTAATGAGTGTTTGATAATAAAACTGTAATGTTTTCATCATTTACTTTCTCAACTACGTTAGGTATTATACCGTAAATTATAGGGTTTTTAAGGGAACCAGGTAATTTTACACTACTTTACGTTTCGCTGTTTTATCGTGACAAATAACGTTTGTTTGTCTTTTGTAGTTTCATTTTCAGCCCATAGGTGGCACTAATAG
>NW_013754584.1:0-1077 GCF_000517525.1 Limulus polyphemus | reverse complement strand
ACTTATGACAAGTCAAGTTTATGTAACTTTACAGGAGAATGACATGTGACAAGTCAAGTTTAAGTAACTTTACAGGAGAGTGACATGTAACATGTCAAGTTTAGGTAACTTTACAGGAGAGTTACATGTTGCAAGTAAGGTTTATGTAACTTTACAGGAGAAAGACAAGTGACAAGTCAAGTTTAAGTAACTTTACAGGAGAATGACAAGTTACAAGTCAAGTTTAAGTAACATTACAGGAGAATGACATGTGGCAAGTTAAGTTTATGTAACTTTACAGGAGAGTTACGTATGACAAGTCAAAATTATGTAACTTTACAGGAGAATGACATATCACAAGTCAAGTTTAAGTCACGTTACAGGAGAATGACATGTGACAAGTTAGGTTTATATAACTTTACAGGAGAATGACATGTGACAAGTCAAGTTTAAGTAAATTTCCAGGAGAGTGACATGTGACAAGTCAAGTTTATGTAACTTTACAGGAGAGTTACATGTGACAAATTATGTTTATATAACTTTATAGGAAAATGACATATGACAAGTCAAGTTTTAGTAACTTTACAGGAGAATGACATGTGACAATTAAGGTTTATGTAACTTTACAGGAGAATGACATGTGACAAGTCAAGTTTATGTAACTTTACTGTAGAGTTACATGTGACAAGTTAGGGTAATTTAACTTTACTGTAGAACGACATGTGACAAGTTAAGTTTAAGTAACTTTACAGGAGAATTACATATAGCAAGTTAAGTTTAAGTAACTTTACAGTAGAATGACATGTGGCAAGTTAAATTTATGTAACTTTACAGGAGAATGACATGTGACAAGTCAAGTTTAAGTAACTTTACAGTAGAGTTACATGTGACAAGTTAGGTTTATGTAACTTTACAGGAAAATGACATGTGACATGTCAAGTTTAAGTAACTCTACAGGAGAATGACATGTGACAAGTTAAGTTTAAGTAGCTTTACAGGAGAATGACATGTGGCAAACTAGGTTTTTGTAACTTTACAGGAGAATGACATGTGACAAGTAGGCTTAAGTAACTTTACAGAAGAATGACATGTGACAAA
>NW_013754583.1:0-1074 GCF_000517525.1 Limulus polyphemus | reverse complement strand
TGTTAACTATTCTTTTGGGGATATTGTACTTTTCCATTATGAACAGGAGAAAGTCGCGGTTGACTTGGTCAAACGCCTTCTCCTAATCCAGGGGTCACCAACCTTTTTTCACAGCGGGCCAGATAACTGAGAGAATGACGAGCACGGGCCATATAACCATTTTGTTCAATACAATAAATACAGTGAATACACACAAAAATAAAGACAACAAAACGTTTATTTTCCAAAAAGTTATCAAACAAGGCGACGTTAGCAATAAGATAGTTATACCACCCCCAGTGCGCACATATCCGAATCTCACAAACTAAGCAGCAAAAAAGGTTTGTGAGATTTGTGAAACTGGGGTTTAGCTTTTGAGATATCATCAATATTTGCTTTGGAATTGCTACATCCAACCAAGAGAATTGCTTTCAAATGTTCATCAGTCAACCTCGTTCGATGTGCTGACTGCACATTATTCATTTTTGAAAATGTTTGCTCACAGACATAAGTTGTTCCAAACACTGATAACATACCAGAGGCAAATTTCTTCAACTTTGAAAACTCATCATCAGGTAAGCAGCGATAAAATCCAACAAGTTTTCCTTCTCTGTGCTTCTCTTACAACACTCAAATATTCAAAATATATGACATCATTTACTGAAGTCGTGGCCCGGCATGGCCAGGTGGTTAGGGCGCACGACTCGCAATCAGAGGGTCGCGGGTTCGAATCCCCGTCACACCAAACATGCTCGACCTTTCAGCCGTAGGAGCGTTATAATGTGACGGTCATCCCACTATTCGTTGGTACAGCCTTGAATTGGCAGAGGGTGGTGATGACTAGCTGCCTTTCCTCTAGTCTTACACTGCTAAATTAGGGATGGCTAGCGTAGATAGCCCTCGTGTAGCTTTGCGCGAAATTAAAAATAAACAAACAAACACTGAAGTCAGTTCCTTTTATATACGGCACTCTTCAAGCCGGTTTAAACAGGGCAATGCAAGTTAATACACGATCGCTGCAGCAGACTCGTAATTGCTTTTCTTGGAAACTTCATTGCAGGTACTTAAACAAAAAGCGCTCTGATGTCCAAAGTC
>NW_013754582.1:0-1078 GCF_000517525.1 Limulus polyphemus | reverse complement strand
AAAGTACTGGTACAAAACGCAAAACCTTCAATAACTCTCTTAAAACGCATCGTAGGAAGGTGAAACTTCGCATGATACTGTGGAACGAACTAGTGAATATACATAGCAAAAAAGGTTAAGATCCATCAACTTAGAACCCTCTGATAGCAAGAAATCTATAACAGAGCAATATCAAAAAGTTACCCTGCAGTACACATACTCTTTCAGAAAGCCAATAAAGTAGTAACAAAATGGACCACAAAAGTCGCAAGAATGATAACATGAACCTAGAGTTTTGCATGTAAATACGCAAGTATGCAACGAACATTCATAAAAAAATTCGAGAAGATTAGTCCAAATGGAACGAAGTACTGGTACAAAACGCAAAACCTTCCATAACTTCCTTAAAACGAATAGTAGAAAGGTGAAACTCTGCATATAACTGCGCAACGATAGAGTGTACCTACATAAAAAATTTGGTGAATAATAATCAATTCAGGACCTTCTGGTAACAAGAAATCGAGAAACAATCGGTAACAAAAAGCTTCAGTGCAGTACACATACGATTTCAAGAAGCCATAAAAAGAGTAACATAAAACGTCCACAAAAATCGTAAAACTAAAACTAATAATCTAGAATTTTGTAAGTAAACGCACAAAATTGCAGCGAACCTTAATAAAAAAATTCAAAAAGATTCATCTAAATGAGACTAAGTACTGGTACAAAATGCAAATACTTCAATAACTCCCTTAAAACGCATCGTAGGAAGGTGAAACTTCGCATGATACTGTGGAAAAGAACTAGTGAATATACGTAGCAAAAGGTTAAGATCCATCAATTTAGAACCCTCTGATAGCAAGAAATCTATAACAGAGCAAAATAAAAAAGCTTCACTGCAGTACACATACTCTTTCAGAAAGCCAATAAAGTAGTAACAAAATGGACCACAAAAGTCACAAGAATGATAACATGAATTTAGAGTTTTGCATGTAAATACGCAAGTACGCAACGAACGTTGATAAAAAAATTCGAGAAGATTAGTCCAAATGGAACGAAGTACTGGTACAAATCGTAAAACCTTCCATAACTTCCTTAAAAC
>NW_013754581.1:0-1360 GCF_000517525.1 Limulus polyphemus | reverse complement strand
GATGTACTTCCAGCCCTTCCTACATATTTCAATGAACAACTCAACTGCTTACTAGTAAACGCAATTCACAAAATTTTTTTTATCGCGAAATTAAAAGAAAAATTCTGTAGTCATAGCAATACTGTAGATTTGATAGTCTAAGATATTGTTTCAGTATAATTGTTGCAAATGAATCAGTACAATTTGATTAGTGACTTTGAAATAAAGCTAAGTAATTTTGTTTATTTACTAGTAGATAACCAAATAAAATATTTACTATTTACTATTTTTAAACATTAATTTTAAATAAGTGAAATATTCCACTGTAAATTGACGGTTCCTTTTGTCTGAAAAATGTTTGTAATGTAAGAGACAAGGGAGGCCTAAATAGCTCTAAAATCGCATATCGAATTGTTAAAAAATCTGACATATGAAATATATTAGACTAGCAAACAAACTTCTACGAAAAGTTAGATAAAATAATTTTCCGTATTTCGTTCACCTTACACTAGGTGGTTTTATTATTTCATTTTACTGTAAAATGATCAGCTACGTTGGCAACAGAACATTTCGTCAACCTTCTAGAAGGTGGTTTTATGTAACTGTTAAATATTTGACTTCTTTTTAGTCTATTAGTTCAAAATAAGGGCCGGCTGTGAGCAGAAAAAATCACACAAAAATTCATAATTATTGTAGAGTAAATTATAAAAACAAATATATTTCATGAAGCAATTCAAACGCATTGTCTTACCTTAAAATACTTCGTGAAATTTGTCGTTCACTAAAGACTGCTAGCAAAAGCTTAACAGTATACGAGACTAAACGTCTTCGACTTCTTCAAATACTGATTACTACTGGTCGGCAACATACTTCAGGATTACCCAATGGTGACAAAGATTACATCCACTAAAATTCTTAAGGTCATCGAGTGTGAAGGGAGTGGTCGAGTTGTTGTCAGCAGGGGTCAAGCAAATAATTAGCCAAAAGAAACGAATTTATTGGTCACCAAAACGACTATAGGGTCCACGTGCTTCTTTAAATGGTATAACAGGACTAAGTCAGCTTCGACCCAGAAAACATCTAGTCAATTTGACCAATCACCTTTTGACGGTGAATGTTTCGAGGAAGAAGATTGATATTTTTGGGCTTGTCAACCTTAAAATTTCTGTTTCTATTTGCTACAGAAAAAAATGTTAATGCATTTCTTACAACAAGCGTCAGAAATGGCAAATAACTCGATAACAAGTGACCATTTTTTCCTTCATATACTGGTCACTTCCACAAAAACTGTTGCTTTCTATCAAGCCAAACATCCCTCCTCTCTAAGATACAAAGCTTGTGTCAGGAACTTAGAGCACTCAGTACACACTTCAGAACATGA
>NW_013754580.1:0-1071 GCF_000517525.1 Limulus polyphemus | reverse complement strand
AACCAAGAGTTGTATTGGACATACAACTTATTATTTAACCAAGAGTTATATAGGACATACAACTTATTGTTTAACCAAGAGCTGTATAGGACCTACAACTTATTGTTTAACCAAGAGTTATATAGGACATACAACTTATTGTTTAACCAAGAGTTGTATAGGACCTACAACTTATTGTTTAACCAAGAGTTGTATAGGACCTACAACTTATTATTTAACCAAGAGTTATATAGGACATACAACTTATTGTTTAACCAAGAGCTGTATAGGACCTACGACTTGTTGTTTAACCAAGAGTTGTATTGGACATACAACTTATTGTTTAACCAAGAGTTGTGTAGGACATACAACTTATTGTTTAACCAAGAGTTGTATAGGACATACAACTTATTGTTTAACCAAGAGTTGTGTAGGACCTACAACTTATTGTTTAACCAAGAGTTGTATAGGACATACAACTTATTGTTTAACCAAGAGTTGTGTAGGACCTACAACTTATCGTTTAATCAAGAGTTGTATAGGACCTACAACTTATCGTTTAATCAAGAGTTGTATAGGACCTACGACTTATCGTTTAATCAAGAGTTGTATAGGACCTACGACTTATTGTTTAACCAAGAGTTGTATAGGGCATACAACTTATTGTACAACCAAGAGTTGTGTAGGACCTACAACTTATCGTTTAATCAAGAGTTGTATAGGACCTACGACTTATTGTTTAACCAAGAGTTGTATAGGACATACAACTTATTGTATAACCAAGAGTTGTGTAGGACCTACAACTTATTGTTTAACCAAGAGTTGTGTAGGACATACAACTTATTGTTTAACCAAGAATTGTATAGGACCTACAACTTATTGTTTAACCAAGAGTTGTATTGGACATACAACTTATTGTTTAACCAAGAGTTGTATAGGACATACAACTTACTGTTTAACCAAGAGTTGTATAGGATCTACAACTTATTGTTTAACCCAGAGTTGTATAGGACCTACGACTTGTTGTTTAACCAAGAGTTGTATTGGACATACAACTTATTATTTAACCAAGAGTTATATAGGACATACAAC
>NW_013754579.1:0-1188 GCF_000517525.1 Limulus polyphemus | reverse complement strand
CATGTACCTGCCCATCACACAACCTGTCATTCCGGTACAAAGAAAACTGCCAAAAGGTAACTGTATCGGCAGGTTTCAGAAATGTTTCCTGTAAGGAGAGACATGCGGGATGATAGGAGTCAATCAAGGCTTTAATGTTATCGACATTAGAATGAAAACCTCGACAGTTCCACTGTATCAAAGTGGCCATTTTTATGTAGGTTTAGGAGTACAGGGTGGAGAACCCTTCGGTTTACGACCATGCCATTTTTCTTTACTAGATGGAGGTCAATCGACCTCCATGGATCCTGTCCTTGATCGAGCGGGCAGATCTCTGTCATCACAGTGAGATTCCAATGACTGAGGACGTGATTGAATGATCATTTGGCGTTTAGGGGCCAAAGAAGGACCCGCATGGACACCAGAGGCTGGTGCCCGAGAAGGTTGACTCAGGCAGTCACTGGAAGGAATAGTGGGGACAGAGATTGGAGTAGATGTAGACCTATCAACTCTATTATCCATGGAGGGCAGAAGACCCCGCACATGGCGTGAAAAAGACTCAGATGAAGGCATGGAAAGGTCCGTTTGCACTCCCACTGTAGCAGTGGAGCGTAGTGCAGTGGCATATGTCTGAGATGTAGTAGGGAACAATAGCTTCCGAGCCTCAGGATAAGAGATGTTATTAAGAGTCTTCAAACACTGTACCTCTTTCTCCTTCAGCCACTTAGGGCAAGACCTAAAGTAAGAGGGGTGGGAACCACTACAATTAACACAGTGAGGGTCCAGTTTGCACTTGTGGGTGTCATGGTCCTTGCCACCACAATGAGCACATGTCACAGAACCACGACAAGATGTCTTGGAGTGACCAAACCACTGGCACTGAAAACATCGGAGAGGGTTGGGAATATAGGACCATACCTTACAGTTCAAATAACCTGCCTTAACAGTGGCAGGTGGACGTGGTGATGAAAACGTAAAAATCAGAACTGAGGTCGGCACCATAATTCCATCTTGATGAGTGGAGATCCTTCAAACTGCTGAAACTCCTTGGCTGGAGAAACCAGCAAGGATCTCTGACTCGGGGATAGACTTCAAGTCTCTCTCAACAATAACTCCTCGTGATGAATTCAAGGAAGTGTGGGGAGTAACCTCAATGGGTATATCCCCAATGGCCTTTGAATTCAAGAGGAGTTCACTGTGCTTAGCTGT
>NW_013754578.1:0-1557 GCF_000517525.1 Limulus polyphemus | reverse complement strand
ATATTCATGCGTATAAATAAAAACTTTCTCTATTTTATTTTGTGCGACGTTTCGAGCAGACGCCTTTCGTCAGCCAGTAAAGGTGGTGGGCCTGGTGATGGTAGCATTCTGTTCGCAATCTTCGGGTCGCGAGTTCGAGTCTTCCCGTCACTTAACATGTACTATCTTATATTTATTTTAATATTGATGTTTGTTTAAATTAAATTTGTGTTTAGAAATGTACATAACTTATACTGTGAAATCTGTATTGCGAAATACCCAGCTATTCACTAAAATTGTAGAAAATTTTAGAGTGTAAGAATCAACAATATATGTGTGTGTAAGTAAACACTGGTGTATCATTTATATTGTTGCATAAGCTGAAATTTCGAGAAACTCTTCTCACGCCTATAAATATAACCAACGCGACGCGCCAAAAGACAGGATATGTTATTGGTTTGCTATAGTTGGTGTGCTATAAACCTCGGAAGCTATAACTGTGATTGTTATAACGCTTATTAAACGGGAACTTTATATATTTGACCAGGAACATTTATAGATTTCGAATATTACAAACCCTTTAACTTCAGCGGATTCACATCGGACATTAGTACTTTTACGAAAATGTTATGTAACTTCATCGGTGAATAACTCGGCGAACGAATTGGAGAAGAACGAAATATACAGAGCTAGCTAGCTCTCTGTTAAGTGAATTGTATTTATATCTATTCAAAATTAATTCACTCATCGTGAACCCTCGATAAGATATCAAGGAAGTTCCAGACCAGATAGAGGACTAAATATTGTTTGTCAGTTTGTAAACTTTTGTACATAGATCATTATTTGTAATAACTGTTATTGTAAATTGTGTTATTGTTTGTAAATTAAAATATATTTCTATTAAAAAACTATGTATATCAATCTTGTTGGCAAGTATCATAAATTGGATATATATTAACATTTATTAAATTTCTAAATCTAAATCATCATTTAACCCAGTTTCTGGCTATTAGAAATTATATATATATATATATCGTATATTAATACGTTACATAATAAATTGGAGGCTCGTTCTGGTTAAATTGTATTACGTAACAGCTAGCTCGTTGTTATTTTATCCCCATTTAGAGCTTTATTTTTAGAGAGGCAATTATTATATTTTATTGATGCAAAATCATAATATGATCGCGGTATATTTCAAAAGAAAGAGTAGTTGATAAAGGGAAAGACAATGGTCACAAAACAGGAAGTAAAGGGTAGTACAATTGTACAAATATAGTTGAGAGGTAGTCTAAAAAAAAAGAAACAGGGGAAACCGATTATATAAAAATGAATAAAGAAAGAGTAAATAAGGAACCTGGTCCAAAAGAATATGGCTTTTTCAGAGTGAATGTTAGTCAAATCTCAGTTTGTGAAAAGTGATTCATATTTCACGAAATTTTTAATTCTTTCATTGTTATAAGACTAACATTCACTCTGAAAAATTTCGTGAAATGTTATAACAATGAAAGAATTAGCATTTTTAGACTTTGTATGCTATAATGTTTAATAGTTTTTTATAATGTTTAATAGTTTTTA
>NW_013754577.1:0-1077 GCF_000517525.1 Limulus polyphemus | reverse complement strand
CCCAAAATGATACAAGAACATGTGTATCAGTTTGTTTGAGCTATGAGTTGTACTAGCCCAAAATGATACAGGAACATGTGTGTATCAGTTTGTTTGAGCTACGAGTTGTACTAGCCCAAAATGATACAAGAACATGTGTGTATCAGTTTGTTTGAGCTATGAGTTGTATTAGCCCAAAATGATACAAAAACATGTGTATCATAGTGTGTTTGAGCAACGAGTTGTACTAGCTCAAAATTATACAAGAACATGTGTATCAGATTAAGGAATAATTTCCCTCCACAAACACACAGAAATTTATCTGAATTGATTTTAGGAATTTTTAGATAAAAAACATCTGGTCTATTACTAAAAAAATAATTAAATACGATAACAACTTCCAAACCATGACCTACTCTCTCTCGAACTTAAAGTTTAATGTTACCATGACACAAATTTTAAACTTGGCTTATTGGAGCTTCTCGGGCATTCACATTAGATATAATTTAAAAACAAAAACATGACCAATACCTCAGGAGGTTGCCGACATTTAGAAACAGTGATAAGGAACTGTCTTTGAGCTCTTACAGCAGATTCTACCATATCAGCCTGAAAAAATAAATAAAACAAATGTCACATAAAATCTAATAAAACCAGAACATGTAACAAAACATTTTGTGACAGAATATACTCTGCAGTGAATTTTGACTTGTACTAAAAAAGAAAGTAGTATAGCCGTGATGCTTACGTTTTAATCTTTCCGTACGAAGTCAGTGTCTTACACTGATCTTACATAATCTAACCTAACAAGTTTTTGATTTTATAAATTTTAGTTACTTTTATAACAATAAATATAAATGAAAAGAAGAAATATAGTAGTTACCTTAAGTCTATTGTTGTTTACTTTTGGTTGCCAATAAAGTTCAAGCCAACTTTTTTTTTAAATTAGTTAATTTACTTAAGTATTGCACCTAAGAACATGGAACAATAACACACACAAACCAGTCAATGTCCTATAACTATTATAATTTAACTGGCTTTCTAACTACCCAGGCTTCTTGATCTGAACACCACATGTATTGAAAACAATGTAAATAC
>NW_013754576.1:0-1108 GCF_000517525.1 Limulus polyphemus | reverse complement strand
AACCTCATAAACTCTTTCGCCCCTGCTGGTTTTGCTCTACAGGAAAGAAATCATCAATAGAAACCCACAGCTCAGTCTCTTGGAGGACCTCATACTTATACAGCTGTTCCAATGAGTGACTGCAGCAGGTTTCACCATCTGAACATCTAAGTGCTACATTGGATTTTCTGTTTTGGAGTTTGAATGACATAAAATGGGAGACCGACAGATAGTCATGTAAAAGGAAAAAATAATCTGTATACAAGATACACTATCTCCAATGACCATGTATCAAGTGAGATCCTTTCTGGGGTTAGTAGGATGCTAGAGGAAATTCATATCAAAATACCCTGAAGTTGTTGCACCATTGACTGACCTGACCAAGAATGGTCTACCCAACAAATAAATTGGGAATAAGCCCACCAGATGTCATTTCAAAAGTTAAAGAAAATTTTGGGAAGTTCTCTAATATTTAGAATGCCAGACTTCAACGAACCATTCATTATTCAGCCCATTTCTTCAGACATTAGAATTGAAGCAGTACTTCTAAAAGAACGTGAAGATAGACTGTTTCCGGTAAACAAAAATCTATTAGTTGTGAGAAGAACTATTGTGTGATCGAACGAGAGTGTCTGGCCATCATATTTCCATCCGGAAGTTCCAGAGCTACTTGTATGGGAAGGAGTTCGTCATCCAGACGGACCATCAACCACTTGCATACATCCAGTGCGATGTTCGTGAGATGGACATTGTACCTCCAGAACTACGGGTTGAAGACATCAAGAGGACTTCAAATGCTGGTGCAGACTGTATTAATAGACAATGTGTATGAAGCGAGAGCAGTTTTTGTAAATAGTAAAAAATATATATACTGTAAATATTTTTCTTATAGAGGGGTTATTGTTGGATATATAAGACTGTTTAGTGTAAGAGTTATTATTTAGTTTAATATTTAGTAATCTAATATTTAATGATTATTTAATTTTCACAACAAGGGGGTTAAAGTTAATTATTTTAAAAGCAATAGTTTAGATAAATTTTGTTTCGTAGCAGTTGTACACTGAGTGGTCACAAGTAAATAGACACCTAATTTTTCGTCATTTATCTTATTTATGCTAACTAATTTATG
>NW_013754575.1:0-1078 GCF_000517525.1 Limulus polyphemus | reverse complement strand
ACATAGTGTACAGTATACGCGAGAAAGCTAGGGAACTTCTTTGTGGTAATTCTCTGGCGCTGGAATGAGTAACTCAATTCTCTTCGAGTACATCACAACTTCTCGTGTTCATTCGGGGTGTTAATTTTGACTTTCAGATCACAGAAGAGTTGGCATCTGTTTGCAGCTTGCACGGAACAACAACTGTTGAAGACATTTTCATGGAAGTGCAGAAAACTTTTCAAGGCTATAACCTTCAGTGGAATCAGCTTCGATGTGTTACAGTTGATGGAGAAAAAACATGGCTGGAGTAAGGAAGGGTCTGGTGGGGCAGATACGAACTAAGTTGGAAGATCTTCAACTCCCGGGCACTCTGTTTATACACTGCATTATACATCAGCAAGCACTCTGTGGGAAAGAATTAGATATTTCTTGCGTACTGAAACCATTCGTTTCTGCGGTGAACTTCATTCGGGGTCATGCACTTAATCACCGTCAGTTCCAGGCTTTTCTTGAAGAAATTGAATTGAATTGAAATTCTGAATTCTGTGACTTGCCTTATCACACAGCAGTGAGGTGGCTCAGCTGCAGTAAAGTCCTGTTTCGTTTTTATAAGCTCCGAAGAGAAATAGATATTTTTCTCAATGAAAATGATAGACCTGATCCACTTCTGTCAGATCCTACCTGGCTGTCAAAGTTGTCACTTTTTGGTTGACATCACATCCCAAATGAATCAAATGAACTTGAAACTTCAGGGAAAGGATAACCTTATCTGTGATCTGTGACAGATAACTGAACTTCCAATTATTTTTTCTCCATCTATTGAGAGATAACTGAACTTCCAAGTATTTTTTCTTAATTTTTTCTCCATCTATTGAGAGATAACTGAACTTCCAAGTTATTTTTTCTTAATTTTTTATCCATCTATTGAAAGATAACTGAACTTCCTAGTATTTTTTTTCTTAATTGTTTTCTCCATCTATTGAGAGATAACTTAACTTCCAAGTATTTTTTCTCCATCTATTGAGAGATAACTGAACTTCCTTGTATTTTTTTTTCTTAATTTTTTCTCCATCTATTGAGAGATAACTGAACTTTG
>NW_013754574.1:0-1270 GCF_000517525.1 Limulus polyphemus | reverse complement strand
CATCCGGATGGGATAGTAGCTTGTGTTACCTTACAATTCATTCAGCGTGGATAGTAGCTAGTATTACCTCAAAATTCATTCAGGTTAGATAGTAACTAGTATTACCTTACAATTCATTCAGCTTGGATTGTAGCAAGTGTTACTCTATAATTCATTCAGCTTGGATAGTAGCTAGTTTTACCTTACAATTCATCCAGATGGGATAGTAGCTAGTGTTACCTTACAATTCATTCAGCTTGGATAGTAGCTAGTGTTACTTTACAATTCATTTAGCTTGGATAGTAGCTTGTATTACCTTACAATTCATTCCGCTTGGATAGTAGCTTGTATTACCTTACAATTCATTCAGCTTGGATAGTAGCTAGTGTTACCTTACAATTCATTCAGCTTGGATAGTAGCTAGTGTTACCTTTCAATTCATTCAGCTTCGATAATAGCTAGTATTACCTTACAATTCATCCAGGTGGGATAGGTGCTTGTATTACCTTACAATTAATCCAAATGGGATAGTAGCTAGTGTTACCTGACAATTCATTCAGCTTTGATAGTAGCTAGTATTACCTTACAATTCCGTCAGGTTACATAGTAACTAGTATTACCTTACAATTCATTCAGCTTTGATATAGTAGCTAGTGTTACCTTACAATTCACCCAGATGGGATAGTTACTTGTATTACCTAACAATTCATCCAGATGGGATAGTAGCTTGTGTTACCTTACAATTCATTCAGCGTGGATAGTAGCTAGTATTACCTCAAAATTCATTGTGGTTAGATAGTAACTAGTATTACCTTACAATTCATTCAGCTTGGATAGTAGCTAGTGTTACTTTACAATTCATTCAGCTTGGATAATAGCTTGTATTTTCTTACAATTCATCCAGATAGGATAGAAGCGAGTATTACCTTACAATTCATTCAGCTTGGATAGTAGCTAGTGTTACCTTACAATTCATTCAGCTTGGATAGTAGCTTTTGTTATTTTACAATTCATTCAGCTTGCATAGTGGCTAGTGTTACCTTACAATTCATTCAGCTTGGATAGTAGCTAGTATTCCCTTACAATGCATTCAGCTTCGTACTATCCAAGCTGAATGAATTGTAAGGTAACAATAGCTACTATTTGTAAGGTAACACTAGCTTCGTTCAGCTTAGATAGTAGCTAGTATTACCTTACAATTCATTCAGCTTGGATAGTAACTAGTGTTACCTTACAATTGATCCAGATAGGATAGTAGCTAGTATTACCTTACAATTCATTCAGCTTTTAT
>NW_013754573.1:0-2020 GCF_000517525.1 Limulus polyphemus | reverse complement strand
GATTTCATCTACGATTCGGTAGGGAAGGTTTAAACATCACGATAGTCAGCAGTAGGATGAGCAGACAGGAACACTTTGAAAGCAGCTAGAGGCATAATATTTTACTCGGTTTGCTGCACAGCATCTACCGAGGTGGTTATAAACGGTCCCTGAATACCTCTGCGTGTCATTAGGAGACTTCCATGCTTCTTGTGCTTGGCCGTTAAGTTCGTGATGCGCTAACGGATTTCAGTCACCTTACCACTTCAAATCATTTTTCGCAGCTCCAACGCTAAAAGAGTGCGGGAAAGGCTTTCTTTTTAGCCAATACAAATGTCCAAAGATCTTCAGTTCAAAGAAAAACCTGATTGGGTAGTATTTTTTTTCAACAAAAATGTCCCCCACTAGCTCTTGAGAGGCCTGTCAATAAACTCAGAACTGTTCTGAACTTGATTCGGGTTTTAGGGCTACGTAGTGATAGCGTTCTGAGCCCGAAAAGTGTTGACTTAGCCTAGCCTGGCGTATAGAACACTCTACTCGTAGTTTGCTGGTCAAGGGATCGAATCCCGTCCTCGAACTTGCTCGTCCTTTCAGCTGTGGGGGCGTTATGATATGATGTTCACTATTCGTTAATAAAGAGTAGCCCAAGAGTTGACGGTGAGTAGTGTTCACTAGCTGCCTTCCCTCTAGTCTGTAACTTTTAAATTAGTGGCAGATTTTTGCAGATAGCCATCGAGTAGCTTTGCGTGAAATTTAACAAACAAATAAAACTTTAGTTACCATGGCCAAGTGGTTTGTTTCTTGGACAGTGAACCAGAGAGTTCATGGCTCGTGACCAGTTGTTGCAAAACTGTGTTCCTCACTTTGGTGCCGTGGATGCGCTATAAGAGCAACAGTCAATTACCCTCGTTTGGTTAGACAGTAGTGACTCAAAAGTGATGGGCATAGCGTGGATAACGCATTGCATGGCTTAGCGCTGAAACAAAACTAACTGACTAAATAGATAAATAAACCTGCCAACAATAAAACGTGCGTGCCTTAAAAAAAAAAAAAGATTGTGAAATTAGGGATGACATCTGAAATATATTTGCATTTTTCGGTTTTTCGGTGAAGGGAATAGTATACAAAACTAATAATGGGATTGATCGCCACATTATAACGCTCCCACGGCTGAAAGGGCGAGCATGTTAGGTGTAACGTGGATTCGAACCCGCGACCCGCAGATTGCGAGTCGAGCGCCACCTGGCCATGCCGGGCCTCGGTGAAGGGAATAGTATACAAAACTATTTTATAAACCTTTATTTTTCATCTCTTTAATAATTACAAATGGCTAGAAAGAAGTTCATGGCCCGAATAAAAAGTAATTTATAATTCTTTAATTAATCGAATTTTCTCGAACGTTCCATTCTTAATAATGTATTTATCCATTTTCTATCCCACTGTTGGAGTTTCTGTCTGCATAAACGTATACATTTATATGTACCGATCTTTCAGTTCTTTCATTCTGTCTTATCTTTTCCTTGTATATTTATTTCCCTGTAAATGCAATCATTCAGAAATATCAGAACAAAAGAAAATAATTCTGATATATGATTACCCACTTAAGAGTGCTTGTGCGTGGGTGTAATCAGCCTCAGTCAAGAAATAAATACTACACCTAATAACAATAAACTACAACATCTATTTATACTACTCTTAAACTTAATATAAATTAATTAAATATTCTCAACAGAATCTGTTGTTAGCCGTTAAACAATTTTACTTTTAGGTTTCATTTTATTAATTAATTTTCTATAAAGATTTGGAGCAAAATACTATGAATTTCTTTGAGTAATTTTCTTGTTCATAAATGAAAAATTCATCGAGATATTAGGCTTAAATCTTGCATAATATTCACAGTCAACATTAGAAGACACATTCAGTATCGTATACTAATTATTAAATAAAGCTTTTAAATAGAATCGTCTCATAGTCAATAATTTAAACACTCTGAAAAAATATTTGTAAGATAATTTACAAGATGATTTAGAATAAGTCAAAA
>NW_013754572.1:0-1076 GCF_000517525.1 Limulus polyphemus | reverse complement strand
CGCTATATGAAGCCCTGACTTGTTTTTTTTTACTTGCCCTTGTCTAGGATTACTGATGAGGGGTGAAATTCCCTGAAACCGGTATAAGTCAGTGACAAGTGGTAAATAGAATGATAGATTAGACTTCATGTTTATTTATAGTATTCTTGGGAACAGTTGAACATTTGGTTTACAAGTTATTATTGACAATAAAAAATAAGTCAGTGACAAGTGGTAAATAGAATGATAGATTAGACTTCATGTTTATTTATAGTATTCTTGGGAACAGTTGAACATTTGGTTTACAAGTTATTATTGACAATAAAAAATAAGTCAGTGACAAGTGGTAAATAGAATGATAGATTAGACTTCATGTTTATTTATAGTATTCTTGGGAACAGTTGAACATTTGGTTTACAAGTTATTATTGACAATAAAAAATAAGTCAGTGACAAGTGGTAAATAGAATGATAGATTAGACTTCATGTTTATTTATAGTATTCTTGGGAACAGTTGAACATTTGGTTTACAAGTTATTATTGACAATAAAAAAAAATTCATACTGAAAATGAACGCACTGTTGGTGGCTTCTGTTTTTATTTAATTAAATAAAGTAGGTTAAAAGAGGTTAAAAAAACAGAAATAAATTATGGTACGTGGGAGATTTTGATTACCAACAATATTTTATAAACTTTTCTTGGTAAGTATAATAAAAAATAAACATCAACTACCTATCTAATGTAAACATAAATAATTATACTAAAACAAACAACAAGGAATAGAGGGAGAACAAAATACTCAAATAAAGTAAAATAATTCTTAAAGACGATAAATTATTTGTAAAATTTACGAATTTCTATGATTTCAAAGTAAAAATAGATGAATGGGTTTCAGGGTTTTAAGAAAAAGATGTAAAAATGACGTTTTCATAAAATAAAAAAAGAAGCTGGATCAGTAAAATAGTAAGTAAAATTATTTAATCCTCAGAAGTAAAGATTATTTGTTTTTAATTATGCACAAAGCTACACAAGGGCTATCTGTGCTCTGCCCACCACGGGTATCGATACCCGGTTTCTAGCGTTGTAAGAAAGGTGTTT
>NW_013754571.1:0-1940 GCF_000517525.1 Limulus polyphemus | reverse complement strand
TGCGTCTTATATTCCGAAAAATACGGTAACATGAATTTATATTTAATGCAGCCAGGAATAAAAAATAAAATGAAGTATAACTGGACCTCTAGTAGTGACTCCGAAAAACTTTGGCTAGAAGTGACAATAGAATTTACAAAATTGCTAACTTTAAGCAATTTATGATAAAATAGAATGGCAAAAAATCATCAACAATCCCGTCCGGATTGACAATTGGACCTAGAACATAACCTGATAATATCTTTCCTGTAAGTGATTCGAAAATAGGGGTTGTGACATTGTTGATAAGTTTAAGATTTAACATTATTAGAGCATCTTAACAATCATTTTACCAATTCCTGTTGTAAATTTGTGGTATTAAACACTGAAACAATTTTTGGTACACCTATTAGTTTACACAGGTCGGACGCTTGCTTATTTGAACATGTTTTTGATATTATTTCAACACTGTCATGGATAACATTGCTAAGGTCAATACACTAAATTAAGCTTAATGACCCATTATTTTTTATAATACTACAAATAGAGAAGGGACGAAACACAATACTTGTTGTTATACCTACTTGTAGCAATTTTTATTGGGAGCACAAAAAGACTGATGGTATATTAATTAAACAACACAATTTATCCCAAACTTACCAATAAGGAAATGTTTTATTATAACTTTGTATTATTATGCATTGTTTGTAATTTTGATTTTTACATTTTAAGAACAATTTATTTCTTGTTACTAACTAGACATGTGAAATAAATAATATTTGTTTGTTTGTTTATTTTGGAATTTCGCGCAAAGCTACACGAGGGCTATCTGCGCTAGCCGTCCCTAACTTAGCAGTGTAAGATTAGATGGAAGGCAGCTAGTCCATCACCACCCACCGCCAACTCTTGGGCTACTCTTTTACCAACGAATAGTGGGATTGACCGTCACATTATAACGCCCCCACGGCTGAAAGGGCGAGCATGTTTTGTGTAACGGGGATTCGAACCCGCGACCCCCAGATTGTGAGTCGAGCGCCCTAACCACCTGCCGCGGGTTTCTATAGCGGGATAAGAATATCTATTGTTTCATAACTTTGGCTCGATTAAGGTAAAGACAGAAACTACAGTTTTCAAGTTTCTTTGTTGTTGTTTTTACTTAATTACTAATTTATTGTTTCTAACGTTACTGGATGCTCAAGAAATCTCTTCACATCCCAATTCTTACTCCTCTGATTTAATTCCGTTTTCTAAGTTCTCACTAGATATTTGGATGTTACATTTCATCTGATTTCTTCATATAAACGATCTACGTTTGTTTTACAATTTATTTTCGTGTATTAATTTGTGATGTTAATTAGCTATAGGGTTTATATGTCAAACGTCTAATAAGTCTGGCTGGTCAAATTATGGTTTTAAACCTAAAACACGTATTTTACCTTGAAATCTCGTTGGGCTGAGTGTTGAAAACTGGTATGAGATATTCTATGTATCTATAATCTGAACATTCCGTAACTCTGGAATAAACTCTTTATGATCTGTTCCAAGAGATCCATTATTCTGTGTACCTGTAACTTAAAATTCTGTAAACCAAAATTAAACTCTGTATGATTTGTTCCAAGGGACCCGTTGTGTACCTGAAACACAGGCCTGCGAATTTAAACTTCACAATAGTTGTTTTGGTTTTAGTAACGAATTTTCCATGATTCAGCTGCGCAGATTTCGAAAATGATATTCGTTTTTTTTTCTATCACGGAAGGAGTTTTTACAAATCTAGAATTAAAAAACTCTTACTTAGGTCAAATTATTATTTCGTTTTCCAGAATGAACATTTTTTATTATTATGTTTGTTATGTTTGGGTTCTCTAATGATCGATAAGACTCTCAGGTAGCGACTGGTCTAGAGAAATCTATGTTTGTCAAGATTTTAAGCATAACAAAATGTGACCCGATTTCAATGAAAA
>NW_013754570.1:0-1711 GCF_000517525.1 Limulus polyphemus | reverse complement strand
ATCAATAACAAGCCACAATATTTATCGATACTGTGTACTGTCAATAAGAAGACACAAGATTTAACAATTCTCTGTACTGTCGATAAGAAGACACCAGATTTAACGATACTGTGTACTATCACTAACAATCCACAAGATTTAACGAAACTGTGTACTGTGAATAAGAAGACAAAAGATTTAACAATACTTTGTACTGTCAATAAGAAGACACAAGATTTAACGATACTGTGTACTATCAATAACAAGAAATAAGATTTAACGATACTGTGTACTATCAATAACAAGCCACAAGATTTAAGGATTATGTGTGCTGACAAACTTTTTAACAATACTGTGTACTATCACTAAAGGGAAACAAGAATCAACGATACTGTGAACTATCAATAAGAAGACACACGATTTAACAATACTGTGTAATATCAATAAGAAGACACAAGATTTAAAAATACTGTGTACTGTCAATAAGAAGACACAAGATTTAACAAAACTATGTACTATCAATAAAAAGACAAGATTTAACGATACTGTGTACTATCACTCACAAAACACAAGATTTAACGATACTGTGTACTGTCAATAAGAAAACACAAAATTTAACAGTACTGGGTACTGTCGATAAGAAGACACAAGATTCTTACAATAATGTGTACTATCAATAAGAAGACACGAGATTTAACGAAACTGTGTACTGTCAATATGAAGACAAAATATTTAACAATATTGTGTACTGTCAATAAGAAGACACAAGATTTAACGATACTGTGTACTATCAATAACAAGCCATAAGATTTAACGATACTGTGTACTATCAATAACATGCCACAAGATTTAACGATTATGTGTATTATCAATAACAAGGCATAAGATTTAACGATACTAAGTGTTATCAATAAAAAGCGAAAAGATTTAACGATTATGTGTACTGTCAATAATAAAACACAATATTTAAAAATGCTGTGTACTGTCGACAAGAAGACACAAGATTTAACAATACTGTGTACTGTCAATAAGAAGACAAAAGATTTAACAATACTGTGTACAGCCAATAAGAACACACAAGATTTAACAATACTATGCACTGACGATAAGAAGAAACAAGAATTAACGAATACTGTGTACTATCAATAACAAGACACAAGATTTAACAATACTGTTTATTGTCAGTTAGAAGATACAAGATATAACAATACTGTGTACTATCCCTAACAAGCCACAAGATTTAACGATACTGTGTATTATCAAAAAAAAAGACAAACGTTTTAACAATACTGTGTACTATCACTAAATGGCAACAAGAATCAACGATACTGTGTACTATCAATAAGAAGACACATGATTTAACAATACTGTGTGATATCAATAAAAGACACAAGATTTAATAATACTGTGTACTGTCAAAAAGAAGACAAAAGATTTAACGATACAATGTACTATCAATAAGAAGACAAGATTTTACGATACTGTGTACTATCACTAACAAGCCACAAGATTTAAAGATACTGTGTACTGTCAATAAGAAGACACAAAATTTAACAATACTGTGTACTGTTAATTAGAAGACACAAGATTTAACGATACTGTGTACTATCAATAACAAGCCATAAGATTTAAAGATACTGTGTACTATCAATAACAAGCCACAAGATTTATCGATACTGTGTACTGTCAATAAGAAGACACAAGATTTAACAATACTGTGTACTGTCGATAA
>NW_013754569.1:0-2765 GCF_000517525.1 Limulus polyphemus | reverse complement strand
CATACCAGTCCCTGTGAGTGTAAAGTCCATACTCTATATTCTGCCATACCAGTCCTTGTGAGTGTAAAGTCCATACTCTATATACTACCATACAAGTCCCTGTGAGTATATAGTCCATACTCTATATACTATCATACAAGTCCTTGTGAGTGTATAGTCCATACTCCATATTCTACCATACAAGTCCTTGTGAGTGTAAAGTCCATACTCTATATACTATCATACAAGTCCCTGTGAGTGTAAAGTCCATACTCTATATTCTACCATACAAGTCCCTGTGAGTGTAAAGCCAGCACGAGCACAGAAGTCTTCAAGTGAGTAACGTACTTTAATTTATTTTCATTTTATTTAATTGGAGATTTCCTTCGTGAACTCTCTTCGAAAAACAAACACAGACTGTCATTTTGCTAATTAACATGCTTGGAAAGAGATAACTTTTATATTCCCCACAGTAAAATAAGACCAAAAAACAACCATGCTTTGATTAACTAATAATACATCTAGAGGGTATTCTAACTTATGGAACTGTTTCTTTAAAGTACTATGCTCACATCTGTTTTACAACTTCGTCAGATGTAGGTGTGACAGTGCTGGTTCTTAGGCCCACACGTGCATGCTGAAAGGGCGAGCATGTTTGGTGAGACGGGGATTCGAACCCGCGACCCGCAGATTACGAGTCGAGCGTCCTAACCACCTGGCCATGTGCCGGGCCCCCAAAAGCTTTGATATTTCAGCGCAAACAATAAACAAATATATTTCAATGATTCTCTAAGTATCCGAGTTCTCATTGTTCAACTATTGAGTAATATTTCGATGGCAGACCAGATTACGTGTCTCAATAATGTGGACTTATTTTTGTCCTTGTTTTTAAATTTCTTAATAAAAAATTATTCACTCTGAAACGAAGATCTGATCACAAACCCTCTCTGGTGACTAATTAGTGAGATTAACTAAGAACTCATTCCATTGTGAGAAACTTAATTTGAATTTAAGTTGATTAGAAGTTAAATTACTTAGGATTCTTTAGTGAATAGTGAGAAAAAAAAACGCTTAAAACTCAGCCAGCTGTAAGATACATAGAAAGGTTTCTTTTTTGTTATTCCTTTTTATTTTGATGACGACTTATGATTATTTTAAATCTTAGTGAATTTATGTATCAATAAAATATTTTCCAAGGCTAAATAATATTTATAAGAACTATATTTTGTATGAAAATGAGCGTATGGATACGATATTTTTATTTAATGAAAAACAAAGTAAAACCTACTACGTGTTCCTACACCCAACTCCCTGTATCAAGGGTTTTTAGGGCTCGTGGGAAGGTTTTGTCCCCGTTTATATATCATCAATATACATATAAGACACACACGTATATAAAGTAGCGGGAAGGTGGTGAGTCAATAACACTCACTGCCGACTCGATGACTACTGTAATAGCAGAGTGGGATTTGACTGTCACTCTTATAACGCACCCACGTTTCCAACGTGCAGAAAGCGATTTTTGTTTTTTCTTTAACGGCAATGCGACGCGAACGGGGCCCGGCATGGCCAAGTGGTTAAGGCACTCGACTCGCAATCTGAGGGTCGCGGGTTCGAATCCCCGTCACACCAAACATGCTCGCCCTTTCAGCCGTGGGGGCGTTGTAATGTTACGGTCAATCCCACTATTCATTGGTAAAAGAGTAGCCCAAGAGTTGGCGGTGGGTGGTGATGACTAGCTGCCTTACCTCTAGTCTTACGCTGCTAAATTAGGGACGGCTAGCGCAGATAGCCCTGGTGTAGCTTTGCGCGAAATTCAAAACAAAGCGACACGAACGACGGAGCTTCCGATCAACAGACCGACACGTCAACCGCAAAGATATAAAAGTTTCAGAGTGCTTTACGTAAAACGCTTATAGTGTTTTGACAATATATATATATACACTTTTGCAAAGCTTAAATTCAATATTAACATACTAACAATTTTTTTATTTGCATAAATCTTTTTCAAATTTACACCTCTATTTAATTTATAGCTATTTGTTTCATGTTTTAATTTTGTTTAATTATTATACCCAAGTTTAACCCTAAATTTGCGACTTAACCAGGCCAAAGTCCCTAAAAATGAGGAGAAAATGTCTGACTTCATCAGCACTAAAATTTCACTTTTCCCTAATGCATCGTTTAGACTTGGATCTAAAAACTCAGCGTTAAAACTGAAACTTAATTTGATACAACGTCCAAATTGTTCTGCTTTCACGAGGGATGATTGCTATTGTGACGTAAACATGGCCAAAAACTTTGTTTCTTTCTTATGGATTTCCCACAAAGCTACACGAGGGCTATCTGCGCTAGCCGTCCCTAATTTAGCAGTGTAAGACTAGAGGGAAGTCATCACCACCCACCGCCAACTCTTGGGCTACTCTTTTACCAACGAATAGTGGGATTGACCGTCACCTTATAACGCCCCTACGGCAACAATAGGGACGGCTAGCACAGATAACCGTCGAGTAGCTTTGCGCGAAATTCAACAAACAAACAGAAAATCTTTGTATGAAACACACCGCATCATTTTTAGCTTGAAAGAAGGTTTAAACGGAATATAGCATTCTTGAAAGGCGCTGTTAATGGATTGTATGTGTCTAGGAAGATTTTTGGACGACGTTTCGAGACGCTAGCGCACATCTTCATCAGGTCTAGCAGCTCGAAACGACGTCCAAAAAACTTCATAGATAGGTCCAGTTTATTAACGGCGCCTTTTATACTATCGAATGGTAAAAAAAAAA
>NW_013754568.1:0-1158 GCF_000517525.1 Limulus polyphemus | reverse complement strand
TACTCATATCTAATAATGTTTTCTCAACATAAAATTGATTTCATTTGAACAAGTAAAAAATTAAATATCAACTTTGTACATATTTTTTACAATTACGATACAATCTTCTGTTACGTAACTTCTATATGATATTCATGAAAGCCAATAGATAATAGATAGGAGTTTCAAAGGTTGTAGTACCCTAAACAACAAATATAGAACTACGAAATGACTGAAAGTCAGTAACGACCAACTAACATACTGTTTTAACTTGTGATTTATGTATTTTAATTTTATACATGAATGTGGCAAGATAAATATGTTCAATAGTGAGTATCTCAACATATTCTGTTTTCTGTAAGATGTTGTAAAGTATGAACAATATGTATATGTAAATGATTTCATGTTGCTTTATTTCATACTGCGATGTTTAGTTATTTAATTATTTCAAGAGCGTCGAATAAATTGATTTTTTTTAAATTTCATGCAAAGCTATTCAAGGTATAAACAGAATACAAATCTACTATAAACTGAAAATTCCGTGTAAAGACTGAGTTTAATATACAGTTATGTATAATGTTACGTATTACAATTTCGAATAGTCTGAAACCGAGCTCAATGGTAATTTAAATTTAGTAGTTAAACATAACCGACATAATTTAAATTTATTATATTTTTCAACAAGACTGATACACAAAGTTTTCTTATTTTTAATACAAATATGCTTTAATATGCAAACAACAATGCAATTTACAATAACGGTTATTACAAATAGTTATTACACACAATGAATTATAATCAAAAATATTACAAGCTAACAAGCAATATAACGTCTTTTTTTTTCTAGGCTGGGCCCTCTAGTAGTACAGAGGGATGTCTGCGGATTTACAACGCTAGAGTACGGGTTTCGATACCCGTGGTGGGCAAAGCACATATAGCCCATTTTGTAGCTATGTCTTATCTTCAAACAAACAAACAAACTTTCTAGTCTTGAACTTCTTTGATATTTTATCGTGGGTTCACGATGAGCAAGTTAATTACGAGTTGATGTAGGTACGATTTGTTTCACGGGGAACTACCAAGCTTTGTTCTTCGTTATTCACGAGCCGCCCACGCCGAGTTTTTCACGATGAAGTTATATACTGTTTTCGTAAAAATACTAGTACCCAATGAAAATCC
>NW_013754567.1:0-1673 GCF_000517525.1 Limulus polyphemus | reverse complement strand
AGATTTCATCTTCAGTATCTAAAGCAGAATAAAATGAATTTACATCAGTCTTTATACATTTTCAAAGTACAGTTGCAAAATATAAAGATAATTAAACAAATAAAACACTAAACAGTAATCATGGGGAGAAACTACAGCAAGAAAACACAACTAAAAGAGAAAACGAAAAATCAGTAATACGAACAGTGGACGTCTTTTTTTCAGTCTCCTTACACACTTTGAAAGCTTTATCCCGTTTACGTATAAACGAAACCTTGTTACATGCTTACTAAACAGAGCTTACAACCTGTGCTCCACATATCTTAATCTGCACTCTGAAATTTCTTTCTTACATGACATCCTGAAACGTAACTGCTATCCACAACACTTGTTAAAAAACATTACCAACACCTTCCTAACAAAGAAACTCACAAATCCAATTAAGATACCAACTGTATCTAAATTCCTTATACTGGCAAAGCTTAAATTTAAAAAATCAACTTAAACGCATACTTGGTGGTTACTACCCTCAAGTGGATTTAAGATTAGTTTTTAAATCCACATCACGCATAAAAAATTTCTTACCTACTAAAGATCTCCTCCCCATTCCTTATTATTCTTGGCTTGTCTATCTTTACACGTGTGGAGACTGTAAGGCCTCCTATATTGGCAAAACCAAACGCCATTTAAAAGTCAGAGCCTATGAACATATGGGAATTTTCATTAAAACGCAAAAAAATTGAATAACCCCTGTGTTTCCTCTATA
Organism: Limulus polyphemus; assembly: GCF_000517525.1. Classification (NCBI taxonomy): domain Eukaryota; kingdom Metazoa; phylum Arthropoda; class Merostomata; order Xiphosura; family Limulidae; genus Limulus; species Limulus polyphemus. Next base: position 928 of record NW_013754567.1, on the reverse strand, counting down.
AGCCAACACAGTGAAGAAACAGGACATCAACCTATACTATCAAATTTCTCTATTTTCTGCAAGTCTAATACTGACCTGGAATTATTGATCAAAGAAACCCACATTTTTTAATATGTTCGTATTACTGATTTTTCGTGTTTTTTTTTTTCGTTGTGTTTTCTTGCTGTAGTTTCTCCCCATGATTACTGTTTAGTGTTTTATTTGTTTAATTATCGTTATATTTAGCAACTGTACTTTGAAAATGTATAAAGACTGGTGTAAATTCATTTTATTCTGCTTTAGATATTGTAGATGGAATCTGATAGAATTCCGAAACGTTTATCTATGTCCCCGTTTTGTCAATAAACAATGTTGTATATCATAAATGTCGTAATTTTGTTTATAGTCAAACTTCGTTTTCCTTCGAACACGTCGATTGCTAATACTTAGTTTAGGTTTTAAAGATCCCAAGCCTGATAACAGTTTCAGGTAATTGATATTAAACTTTTTTATTTAACTTTAAGCCACGTGTATTATTAAAACTAGGCAACTGTTCAAATGCTCGCTAAACGTATTATAATATTAATAAATGACTATAAAAATGTACGAATACGATCTAAACACGTAAAACCAAGTTCTATGTTGTATTTTCGAAATAACTCAAAAATAATATGAATATTTATGATAAGTTAATAAGAATATTAATACGAACCTTATATAACACAAAAGAGAACTTAGCTTCCACACGCTCTTTCAATCCCACCGATCATGCGACCTCTAGTCTATCAGTTCAAGATTAGGAAAGACCGACTAGTTCAGATAGTCATTTCGTAGCTTTTCATGAATATCCAAAACAAACAAAAATCTATGACAAGCGGGGTTTGATTCATTGTAAACATCACTTATTTAATTCAACATCAACATTTTTTATCATATTTCAATGGATTAT
>NW_013754566.1:0-876 GCF_000517525.1 Limulus polyphemus | reverse complement strand
AATAGCTATACATCGGTAACGTGTAATCTCGTTCACATAAACAATAGCTATACATGTGTAACGTGTAATCTCATTCACACAAACAACAGTTATACATGTGTAATGTGTAATCTCGTTCACACAAACAACAGCTATACATCGGTAACGTGTAATCTCGTTCACACAAACAACAGCTATACATCGGTAACGTGTAATCTCGTTCACACAAACAATAGCTATACATCGGTAACGTGTAATGTCTTTCACACAAACAACAGCTATACATCGGTAACGTGTAATCTCGTTCACACAAACAATAGCTATACATCGGTAACGTGTAATCTCGTTCACACAAACAACAGTTATACATGTGTAATACCAGATGTATAGCTGTTGTTTGTGTGAACGAGATTACACTGTGTGAACGAGATTACACGTTTTCACACAGACAACAGCTATACATCGGTAACGTGTAATCTCGTTCACACAAACAATAGCTATACATCTGTAACGTGTAATCTCGTTCACACAAACAACAGCTATACATCTGTAACGTGTAATCTCGTTCACACAAACAACAGTTACCGATGTATAGCTGTTGTTTGGTGTGAACGAGATTACACGTTACCGATGTATAGCTGTTGTTTGTGTGAACGAGATTACACGTTACCGATGTATAGCTGTTGTTTGTGTGAACGAGATTACACGAACAGATATACATCTGTAACGTGTAATCTCATTCACACAAACAACAGCTGTACATCGGTAACATGTAATCTCGTTCACACAAACATCAGCTGTACATCGGTAACATGTAATCTCGTTCACACAAACAATAGCTATACATCTGTAACATGTAATCTCGTGCAAAAAAACATAGCTATACATCTGTAACGT
>NW_013754565.1:0-1315 GCF_000517525.1 Limulus polyphemus | reverse complement strand
CATGAGTACACTCAAGATGCAATTGCGTATGTTCGTCACTACGGGCGTCCAGACCTATTCATTACATTCACATGCCATCCAGCTTGGGACGATATACAACAGCTCTTACTTCCTGGGCAATCGCCAGTGGGCAATCGCACGTGTTTTCAGACAGAAGCTGAAATCGCTGATAGATTTCATGGTAAAACATGAAGTGTTTGGGTCTGTGCGCTGCTGGACGTACTCAGTGGAATGGTAAAAGAGAGGATTGCCACACGCACATATACTAATCTGGCTCTATAACAAAATCACTTCAAAACGAAATCGACGATGTAATATGCGCTGAAATACCCGATGCCGACGTCGATAAGGATTTGCATGAAGTTGTGACGAAAAATATGATACATGGGCCTTGCGGTACACTGAATCCAAATTCACCATGCATGATAGACGGAAAATGCTCTAAGTGATATCCTCGAGCATTAGTATCCAACACAGTTACAGGAAACGATGGATATCCTTTATACAGAAGAAGATCAGCAGAAGATGGCGGTAAATTAGCAACCATAAAAATGTGAAACGGTGACATCGAAGTAGATAACCGGTGGGTTGTTCCATATTCGCCTTTGCTATCAAAAACATATAAAGCGCACATAAACGTGGAATACTGTAACTCCGTTAAATCGATCAAATACATTTGTAAGTACGTGAATAAAGGCAGCGACATGGCAGTTTTTGGCGTGCAACCAGAAAGAAGTGATAGGAATGCGGTCATACATATCGATGAAATTGCACAGTATCAGGCTGGAAGATACATAAGCAGCAATGAAGCTGTATGGCGAATTCTTTCATTTCCCATACATGAACGAAGTCCAGCTGTTGTTCACTTAGCAGTACATCTAGAAAATGGACAACGCGTTTATTTCACAGCTGCAAATGTGCAACAAATAGCCCTGAATCCACCGGCTACAACGTTAACTGCTTTCTTCACGTTATGTCAAAATGACGCGTGCAAAAACACTGCTGTATTCGGAAGTGCCTACGTATTACACATGGAATGCGAGTAGAAAATCATTTGAACGACGCAAACGAGGAGAGCGAGTCGACGGACAACCTGGCATATTTAAAGAAACTACGATAGGCAGACTGTACACCGTGCATCCCAATCAAGATGAATGCTTCTTTCTTCGCATGCTGTTGGTAAATGTGCCCGGTCCAACGTCTTTCCAGCAATTGAGAATTGTCAACAGCGTTACACATGCCACTTTCCGCAGTGCATGTCAAGCTCTGAATTTATTGGAGAACGACCGACACTGGGATGTATGCATTAATGACG
>NW_013754564.1:0-1076 GCF_000517525.1 Limulus polyphemus | reverse complement strand
ACAGTTTGTGCTACTGGCGGAGATGAACGGATGGACAGAGGAGCAGAAAGCAGTATATCTGGCAACGAGCTTGAAGGGACAACCACTGGAAATACTTTGACAGTTGTCAGCAGACGACAGACACAACTATAGAGCACTGGTAGCGGCTCTGGAACTCAGTTACGGAACCCAAAATCAGTCAGAAGTCTACAGGGCTATGTTTAGGACGAGAGTCCGTGCTAAAGGAGAGAGTCTGCAAGAGCTGGCACAGGACTTGGAAAGCATGGCACACAAGGCCTACCCAACTGCACCACCCAATCTCCTCAAGCTGTTGCTGAGGGATCAGTTCGTAGATGCCTTGGACAGTCCACAACTTAAGATACAAGTGAAGCAAGCACACCCCTCTACCATGCAGGATGCAATGGCCAGAGCTCTTGAATTTGAATCATACGTTAAGTGCAGCACAGAGGTACCAAGGTTGGTACAGTCATCTGTATTCAAGCCCAAAAAAGGTCAGCTTTCAGAGAGATTTGAGGAACTTTGCTGGCACTGTAACAAACCTGGGCACAAGAAAGCTCAATACTGGCAACTTCAACACAGGGAAGATGCCATGACAGGAAAGGCTGCTACCCAGAAAGGTTGTTGGAACTGTGGAGAGCAAGGACATATGAGGAGCCAGTGTATGAAGAATATTACCAACAAGTCAGCCTCAAGGAGACCAGTAGTGGTTGGTGTTGAGGGACACTCACAAACCCCCATCATGAAAGTCCAAACAGCTAGGTGTAAAGTGCCACGCACACATAGTGTCTATGTGACAGGAAAGCTGGATGCATCTCAGCAAACCCTTGTGAGCATCAAGGTGTTAAATCACGAAGGAGTACCAGAAGTCATACAGAAGCTCTGTGGTGTGACAGGACATTATGCAAGGTTGTGAGGACCAGTGTGGGTAACTATCGAGCTCATGGGCATAAAGGACAGACACAAAGTATACTTGGCTGACACTGAAGACGAATGCATATTAGGGTTGGACTACTTACTACCGAGGAATTTTGTAATTAATTTTGATAAAATGACGTTTGGGAACAACAAAGGACCAC
>NW_013754563.1:0-1768 GCF_000517525.1 Limulus polyphemus | reverse complement strand
GTAAGACACTAAAACCTTGTGTCATGCGCAGTAAATAGTAGCCGTGGAGAAAGGGTTTTAAGTTAGAGTCGACAAAAGTTTTAAACCATCACCAACATATTCTGTAGAAAACTTTTTATATTTTAATCTTGGTCTGAATCTTTGTTTGTTTGTTATTAAGCACAAAGCTCTACAATGGGATATCTGTGCTTTGCACACCACGGGTATCCAATTCCAGTTTTTAGTATCAGAAATCTTCAGACTTGCTGCTGAGCCACTGTGGGGCTCATCATTGTCCTGTTCTTCTGTTGAGAATGGTGAATCCGATAGTTAAGCGAATCATCTGTTGTGATACACATTACGAATATTATAATAATTGATAGCATGAAAATAATTCTATAATATATAAGATCATTTCGTTTGATAACAAATATTTGTTGAGAAATATCCAAATTTTCATTGACCAGAATATAAGTATGATAATTTCATTATTGTCCATACTGTTAAGCTATTCATGTTCTGTTTCATTTAAAAAAATAACGTATTTTGTTTCAATATTACAGTATTTGCCAACCTTAATAGGCTGTAAATCCTGAAAGTTATTTTGTTATAGTGTTAACGTGACTTTCAGCATATAGTAATAGGTGTCAAGAAATTAATGTCGCGTTTTGGAACAATTGTATTACCTCCCACACAAAGATCGTACATCATGTATAATAATTAAACGAACCGCCTAAACGTCACGTTAGTGAACCTATATAAAGTTTAGTATACTCTAATCCAGTGGTCGGCAACCTATGACTCGCGGGTCACTAAGTGACCCGCGGCAATAATTTGGCTGACCCGCCAAAAGTTGGCTTTACCATTGCAACCCGTAAGGGCACAATCATTGTTCAGTTCAAATTTCTCGGCTATGTGAGAAGAACAACGATATTAAAGGAAAGGGGAAAATATCAAACTGGTCGAACTATAAATTTTTTTGTATGTAAATAAACATACACATTTAAAATACGTGTACCGGTATTAATAATTATATGATTATCACTGACCCAACACAATGCTAAATTTTTCAACAAAAAAAAGATAATTGACTCGCGATCAAAAAAGGTTGCCGACCAATGCGAGTCTAATCCCTTATGGTGATGGCACACGACAAGACACACATTCGGCATGTAAATGCTGTTTGAATACAAGAAGGGAAACAACGTCTCTGTAGCGACAAAGAATACCAAAGAAGTTTATGGAAATGTTTTGAACATTCGTAAGTGTCAACGATGGTTCAGCAAATTTCGTTCAGGTGAGTTTAGCCTTAAAAACTGTGATGGCAGGGGTCGACATGTTGGAATTGATAGTTTACGTATTGTTTCATGAGAGACGTGCAATTTCAGGGCAATTTCACGAGTGTGTTGCCTTGGGTTAGACTCAACAAGCGTGTTCAGAGCATCAGCACATCTCGTGAAATGGCCTTGAAATTGCATGTCTCTCATGAAACAATACGTAAACATCTAAGGAATATGGAAGAACTCCTTAAAGAAGGTGTTTGGGTGCCTCACGAACTCTCCGGTGATCATCGTTTCCAACGTGTTAACGTTGCTTCGTCTCTTCTGCCGCGTAATGCGCGTGAACCATTTTTAGACAGAATTGTCACCGATGATGAAAAAAAATAATTCTCTATGCGAATATTAAACGCCAAAAACAATTACTCAGTCCTAGACAAAAACCACTTCCGACCCAAAAATCTGGACTCCGTCCGCAGAAAGTGATGCTTTGCACTTAGTGGGACGATCAA
>NW_013754562.1:0-1814 GCF_000517525.1 Limulus polyphemus | reverse complement strand
TGATTCCCATCCAAATTATACTTATAATTCAAATTATGATAACCCACATGCATTATCTTGCATATATTGTAATTAAAACCCAACTGCCATTTATTTTCCCAACTCACTAAATGATCTAAATCCTTTTGTAAATTAGCATCATCCTTTTCACAGCTAGCAACACCCAAGACCTTAATTTCATCTGCAAATTTAAGTAATTTATTGTTATTGATTATTCCTTCATTTGTTATTGATCTATATCATATACAGCAAAGGTCCTAAGACTGAGCCCTGAGGTACCCCACTTGTGACATTAATCCAGTTTGACTGAATTCCATTTATAATAACCCTCTGCTTTCTTCCATCCAATTTGCTAACTTATCCCCCACACCTATAGAGATAATTTTTTTCAAACCTTTTACGTGCCATATTATCAAATGCTTTCTGAAAATCTAGATACACTAAGTCTACACTCTTACCCTCATCTATATAAGCAGTAAACTTTTCAAAGAATGTCAAAAGATTTGTAAGGCAAGATTTTCCCTTTAGTGAAACCATGTTGACTATCCAATAAAATTCTAAACTAAGGCACCATCAAAACTCAGACAGATTTTCCTTATATTTGTTTATGGTCCACTAACATGACTGTTAGTTAGCACCTTGATTGAAGCAGATATCTGATGAATTTTGTAATTTATTAAGTTTTTAAAATATATTAAAACAAACTAAAACTACTTTATTACTCATTCATAACAAGCCTACTGTTTGTTAACAAAGAAGCTCACATTAAAAGTTGAGCCTAATATATACCTACTTTATATTTTTTTATCATCCACTATCATTTTGTTGTTGTTTTGTATTAATATTAAGTTTTTCAATTTTATGTTTCTGTCAGGTGAATATTTTTCATCCATACATGTCAGGAGGTTGAAATACACCCTTTTTAAAAATTTTAAAATTACTAACTCTGTTTCTCATGTAAATAAAGCTTGTACACTGGTACTTCATTATAATGGTGCTTTACATACTGAATGCATAACTTTGCAAATAAAATATGTAGTTTTATGTGTTATGTTGCATATTGTGTTTCATTTGAAATGAAGAATAACAAAATAATTGAGGTATAGCTATTTTATATTATTATATTATATGTTTTTCATTTTACCAATTTACAAATTTTGACATTTGAAAAGAGGACAATTCCTATTTTTACACAGGAGTCCCTAGTGTTTGATCTTGTTTCAGGTAGAACTTAGTACACCAAGAAAAACGTTTAAAATACTTGAATTGCTAGATAAAATTCTGTTATGATATTCTTTAGGTGTGATGCATCATAATATTGCTATGTTTCATATGAATAGTGATAAAAACACTTAATATATATCATTTTTTCTTTGGTTCTGGGAGTGGGGAGTATTTAGTGGGGAACAAGGGTGTCCCACAAGCTAAGGGAAGCCAAATGGCAGTTTCTGTCAGACATTTCTAGTCAGGTTAGATTAAAATATACATACAAATTATTCCATAGCATCTGAATTGAGGAGCCCATGAAGGCTAGTCTTCTTTGGCCCCTCCCACAAGTCTTTTGTGATGTGTTGCTTCTGCAGTATTTTTCTTCCTCTAGCATGTATGTTTTTATAAGTACAGTGATTTGTATTAGTAATTCCAGAGTAGAACTTATAGGATTGTAAATACTAATCTTAATTCACTTATTTACTCTGACAAGTTCCCTGACAAGTGGCTGAACAATAAGCTTGAGGGCTTTTAATATTAAAATTTAGGAATTTATCTCTGTGGTGGACACAGCACAGATTGCCCATTGTTTTTAGCTTTGTGCT
>NW_013754561.1:0-1078 GCF_000517525.1 Limulus polyphemus | reverse complement strand
GGTTCAGCATTGACCTCTTCCTTCCTCTCAGAAATTGATGTTATTTTGTATACACTGTTACTGAATCCTAGGTAGCAACCCCTGTTACGTTGTTGCATTACTCACAGTATGTTACATTTTGTCCATTGTGCGCAGTTTTTAATTAACATACCCTTTTCATGCCATGTCCAATTCATGGGGTAATATTAACTTGTATATTTATACTAGCTTCACTTATGTATGATCGCATTATTAGTCCGTGTTCACAATACAGTTCCACTTAGCAGTCATATATATATATACACACACACGTACATAATCCTATTTTTACATCCAAAATCCTTTTAAAATAGAGCTATGTTTGTGTCTAGGATTCAGTTCGCCTAACACTGTTTGGACTGTAAGTTTCTGATTTATGATGTTTAGAGGGGAGAGATACTTAGGACTGGTTCACCATGTATTATGTAACTTTCTGGTTTGCTCATCAGTTCATTTTTATTCCCTCAGAAGCCAAGGGGTGTTTTTAAACTACAATCTGTTGAATATTAAAAGTAAGTTCAATCCAGAAACTCCCAAAGAGTGTGGTTTTGGATGTATCTTTTCGAGAGAAGTTTTCGTTTGTTAATTGATAATTTTTTAAGTGAAATACAACACCTTCAAGTCTCCGTACTAGTTAGTACTAAGGTCTACCTGCTCCGAGTAAATTCAGTATATATCAATACATTCTCAGCATCATTAATTAAGCAATTGCCAACCTTTTATGCTCCTGCTATCACCTTTTTATGCTTAGCTTTCAAGTGATATACGAACGAATTCACCTGCGATTCAGTAGGGAAGGTCGAAGCATCACGATAGTCAGCAGTAGGATGAACAGACAGAAACACTTTGAAAGTAGCTACAGGCATAATATTGTACTCAGCTTGCTGCACAATATCTACCAAAGTGGTTCTAAACGGTTCCTGAATACCTCTGCGCGTCATTGGGAGACTTTCGTGCTTGTTGTGTTTGACTGTTAAGCTCGTGATGTGCTGACGGATTTCAGTCACCTTACCACCTGAAATCGCTTTTCGCAGCCCAACACTAAAAATATGAGAGAAAT
>NW_013754560.1:0-1075 GCF_000517525.1 Limulus polyphemus | reverse complement strand
CAGCATTATTAGTCTCAAAGTGGGTTCCTCGTCATCGAGTTCGAATTACAGAAACTATATCTGAATGGGCAAAAACATGACTTTTTATTACTTTAAAAAGTCTTATGAAATGTTACAACGATCTGAATCGTTATGATCTTATAGGTGTGAACATGACGAACCTGAGGTATATCCATGGGAAGAGGTAAAGATGAGAGAAGATGATTGGTGTGAAGCAGAGAATGTGAAGTAAGTGTCATACTATAATTACTGTCTTGCACTTAGTGTTATGAGCATACCTTTAAGCAACCACTTTACCAGCCTTTTGTTTGAAGTTGCATTTACTCTTAGCAATTTTATGGCATTATTAAACTAAACTAGGAGAAGAAAGGTATAATAGGAAGGTTAATAACAGCTTCCGAAAAGGTATGAAAATTAACTCCAGTAACAACTTGGATATGAGATATCAATGTGATGTAAATCTATGTTTATTAACATTTTTTAATTTTTGTCATTTACTAGTAAAAATACATTAAGGCTATCTATGTACTACTAAAACTCTGAGATTGTTTGTTTGCTTCTCTGTAATTAAATACAGCAAAAACGGTGCACAATAGTGCCATATTTGTAATGAAATGAGAATAAAAACAGAATAAAACAAGTTTCATTAAAATCGGGCCACATGTTACCGAGTTACCCCCCATTTTTCAGGTCATTTTTATCAAAATTTAGGTACACTAGATGGCACCGCATATCGGTTTATCTATCTGTCTGTTCATTTTCCACCTGATGAATCACTTTAAAATATCTTCTATACAACAATATATGCACAACAGGAATTAAATGATGAGATGAAAATGTGTTATAATGGCACGTAGAAAGAACAACAATAAAATGGACCTAAAATATTATTGGCTATTTGCAAATAGTAACTATGGTGATGAGGTAATAAAATAAAAATCAAGTCGAGAAGAACAACAAAATTTTATAAACGAAAACCTCTTGCCAAGCATTAGCTATTATATTATTTCCATGTCAACGTTCCCATCTTTATTAAAAGGCATAAGATGGCAAAAACAAGATCTTGAAGAATCTA
>NW_013754559.1:0-1075 GCF_000517525.1 Limulus polyphemus | reverse complement strand
ACGGTCTGCTATTCCTCCATTTGGCCTTCGTATCCGGGCATTACTGGCTGAATTGGGTCTGGCATTGGATGACATTGCTGTCCCCAATGATTAGCTCATTCCACCATGGCTTATTACCATCCCATCCTGTGACCTTTCCTTGAGTCATCTGGGGAAGGCGGATACTCCCGATTGGAAGTACCGTCTTCTTTTTGCTGAACTTCTTTCGAACCATTCCTCTCTTCCCATTTACACGGATGGTTCGAATTCAGGTGACTCTGTGGGTTCTGCTATGGTTTGCTGTGGCTCGGTAGTTGCTCGCAGGATCCCCTCTACAGTTTCTGTGTTCACTGCCGAGTTATATGCTATTTCTCTTGCCCTGGATCATGTAGAAGCTATGCAGTACAGTATTTGTACTATTTACACCGATTCTCTTAGCTCTCTACAGGCCCTGGAATCGCTTAACGTTAGTTCTCACTCCGTTCTCGTCGATATTCAACACCGATTGGCCCACTTTTCTCTATCTTCTATTTCCATCCAGTTTTTCTGGATTCCTGGCCACGTCGGTATTCACGGGAACGAGCTCGCTGACACCGCAGCTAAGTTCGTCTGCTCTGGTGCCATCACGGCCGTGCCTGTCCCATACATGGACTACGGTCCTATCTTCAAGGCGCGGCTTCGTGCCAATTGGCAGTCGACTTGGAGTGAGCAACGACATATCAAGCTTTTCCAGATCAAACCTTCTGTTGGTTTTTGGCCGTCTTGGCCGTAAGGATCGGAAGGAGGAAGTAGTCCTGGCAAGGCTACGCATTGGTCATAGTTTTTTAACCCATCGTTTTCTTTTATCAGGTATCGACCCACCGATGTGTAGCCATTGTGACACTCAAGTCACAATAGTCCACATTTTACTGTCGTGCCGTCGTTACGACCGTGAGCGACGGCACCATTTTAGACACATTTTTTCTAAAAGTTTACCCCTGACGCTGGACAGTGTCATTGGTAATGGTGACACTGTCCGACTAGATTGTATTTTTAATTTTTTACACATTATACGTCTTTTTAATTTCTATATAAATACTTTTACCGTACATCTATT
>NW_013754558.1:0-1078 GCF_000517525.1 Limulus polyphemus | reverse complement strand
ATTTCTGTTTAATAAGAATATTTTAAGTAGATATATGATGATTTGATCAGAATATATTGCTTTTCTTTCTTCTTTTGTTTAGGAATATATTTTAATAGATAAAAACATCATAATACAAAATGTCATTGTACCCAAGTGTATAAACTGTGTTCATGGTGTAACTGCCAATAAAAAAACAACAAACAAAAACACGCAAATAATATAACATGTTTATTGTGATTTACTACACTAAATGTCAAGAAAACATTAGTACAACGGTATTGTTTATCTCTACCTGTTAATGATGAAAACTAACGCATTCAATCAACAATATATTAGGTCGTCAAGAAATTAATGTCGCGTTTTGGAACACTTTCATTAACCACATTCAAAAAGCGTACATCACGTATAATAGTTAAACGAACCGCCTAAACGTCACGTTAGTGTAGCCTATATAATGTGTAAAGTTTAGTATAATCTTATCTCATATAGTGATAGCACACGACGATACACACATTCGGCATGCAATTTTGTTTCATTACAAGAAGGGAAACAACGGATCTATGGCCACAAATAATAACAAAGAAGTTTATGTAAATGATTTCAATTTATGTTGGAATTGATATTGATGTTCTGAAGACGCTTGTTGAGTCTAACTCAAGGCAATACACTCGTGAAATGGCCCTCAATTACATGTCCCTGATGAAAGAATACGTAAACATCTAAGGAATATTGGAAAACTCCATAAAGAAGGTATTTGGGTGCTTCACGAACTCTCCGATGATAATCGTTTCCCCGTGTGAACGTTGCTTCGTCTCTTCTGGCGCGTGATGCGCGTGAACCATTTTTGGACAGAATTGTCACCGGTGATGGAAAATGGATTGAACGCCAAAAACAATGGCTCAGTCCTAGACAAATACCACTTCCGACCCAAAAACCTAGACCCCATACGCAGAAAGTGATGTTTTTCATTTTGTGGACATCAAAGGAACTCCCCAATCTACAGCGAATTATTAATGCAGAGATCTCTAGTCAGCAACTGGAACTTTTATATCAAGCCCTTCATCAGAAACGCCTTTCACTCGTCAGTCGAAAGGTG
>NW_013754557.1:0-4696 GCF_000517525.1 Limulus polyphemus | reverse complement strand
CCTGACTTGTGTATCACTGTAACAATAAAACCAACAGCTTTACCTGACTTGTGTATCACTGTAACAATAAAACCAGCAGCTTTACCTTACTTGAAGTGTACAAGCAAGGGGTCAGGCGTGGCCACTCATTTCCACAAGAACACGCTCCGCACTTTTGGAACGTGGATGTGCAGTAAGAGTGACACCATCTTTTCGGTCAAAGAAGAGCAGCCAAAGAGATGGCGGTGAGTGCTGTTGAATAGCTGCCTTCTTTATCTAGCCAAATAATGTTTTTCACAAACTGGCGTATAGGTCTGAAACTACGTCTTTATCTTATAAATTAGTTTGTATTGTTTTTTGTTTGTTTTGTTACAAATATTCAAATAACAATGTTTTTGATTTTTTTTTTCATCGAAGAAGAATAAGCATTGCACGATAATCGCTGATCAGAGTGGATCCAGTTATCTGAAGCCCTAGTGGCTGTGCTGACGTGTCTGTGTTCACATAACGTTCATATAGAATGGCTAGGAAAGACAGCTAGCTAGTCAACAGTGCCCACCGCTAACTCGTAGGCTACTCCTGTCTGACCAAACAGTGTGATTCAGTTGAGAATCATTTTTCCGTGACCTTTCATGAGTCATCCTGCATTAGCAAACTCAGCTGAAGAGAACTGCAAACAAGCTCACGCATCTTATAACCAATAATTTGTCAGAATTTAGGAGGAGAGTCACTACAGTAACTTTATTGTAAGATACTTTAGATAAATGGAAACAGATTTAGGAAGTCTGCGAACCCAACGCCCAAGTGGCGTCGTGGCGTGAGTGAAGCCCTTATCACTAGAGGCCGATGAAAGAATGATCATTCCCTGCTTCCTGTTTCTTCATCAATGATGGTAATATAAACGTGGGAGGGTATCGAATATCGGATGTAGTGTTATGCCGGTGTGAACTTATTTCTTCTCGAAATAACTCTCATTTTCCTGTCAAATAATAATTTTGTTTATTTATGAAACTGTTTATTGCACGACTTCGTTTGTGTAGTTTCATAAAAAAAAATAACCGATTGTTAAAATTACACTCAGTCAGAGAGAGTTTGTTGTATTTCACATAAAGCTACTCGAGGGCTATCTACTCTAGCCCTCCCTAATTTAGCAGTGATAGACTAGAGGAAAGGCAGCTGATCAACACCACCCTCCGCCAACTCTTCGCACGTTGCAAGTCGAACCCCCTAACCAGAAGGACACGTCGGTGCAGAATACCTTATGTTTAAATTATAGTTATATTACTTGTCATATTTACTTAACATACAGCTTGCTTACAATTACTTACACTTGTCATAAGACATTAGTATTAGGCCTATTAAATTTTGTACACTATATTTTTATTCAGTCCCTTAGGGTTTTTGCCCCCACCCCAGTAACTCAGCTGTAAGTCTCTGCTCTTATAATGCTAAAAATCGGTTTTCCATACCCGCCGTAGACACAGCAAAAACACACCATTGTGTAGCTTTGCGTTAACAACAACAACAAAACAGACCTTTTGACTAGAGTCTTTCAAGAAGTGCACACAACAAAAACAGTTATGGTTGGAACACTGTTTATATAAATTGTATGTTACAACAACAGTTATGGTGTGAGCACCACTTCTGAGCTGGGAAAGCACGATATAATTCGTTATACTTGTCATAAGACACAAGGATTAAGACTCTTATATTATTTAACACTGTATTCTTTATTCAGTCCGTTCTGGTTTTTCAAGAAAGTCAGGTGGCTATTTACGTGTACACTTGATGTAGTAAAGGGTACATGACATTTATCCAGATTGCTGTATAGCCAGCCACTTTAACTAGTTAAAGTGTACACGTGGATAGCAACTAAAACAATACAATAATGCAACCTAACCCTAACCAAAGAGCTTTTAAACAGTAAGCTTCTCTGTTACTGCCATGCTTTTGAATACTTACTTTTCTCCAAGATTACCAATTGTTTTCTGCGTCCTTAAAAAAACAACCCAAACAAAGAAAGACGTTATGATATTTTACTTTAACTTTTAACCTTTAACTGGACATTTAATCAAAAATGCTGATTAATCAAGACAAAGAAAAAAAAAACCTTCAATTCATGCAGTTATAAAAATGAGTACATACTGATCACATGCACCGTGCTTCACGTTCGAAACGTGTATGTGGGGCTAATAACGCTAAAAATAGGGTTTCGATACCCGCGGTGTGCAGCCCATTGTGTAGATTTGTGTGAAATACAACAAACGAACAACTATAAGCCTACTTCTGATCTTCTTTCTCAAGGTTTGGCTAGTAAGTATTTAGGAAAAGTTTTCTTGTATTCACGACATGTAGAATTTTGTAAGTAATTGTAATCGTGCTGTATGTTAAGTAAATATGACAAGTGTAAGTAATTGTAATCGTGCTGTATGTTAAGTAAATATGACAAGTGTAAGTAATTGTAATCGTGCTGTATGTTAAGTAAATATGACAAGTGTAAGTAGTTGTAATCATGCTGTATGTTAAGTAAATATGACAAGTGTAAATAGTTGTAATCATGCTGTATGTTAAGTAAACATGACAAGTGTAAGTAGTTGTAATCATGCTGTATGTTAAGTAAATATGACAAGTGTAAGTAATTGTAATCGTGCTGTATGTTAAGTAAATATGACAAGTGTAAGTAGTTGTATCCTGTGTCCACCGAGGGGAATCGAAACCCTGATTTTAGCGCTGTAAATTTGAAGACTTACCGCTGTCTCACTCTAAAGATTCTAAAGCTTAGAAGAATAGAGATCCAGATGTTTACTTTAAGGATTTGGTACAACTTGAAGGATTCACACATTTGCTATAAAAGACTTAATAATTCATGAGAACAGAAATTCAGATGTTTATTCTAAAGATTTGATATTTCACAAGAACGGGGATTCACAATTTTACATGAAGGGTTTAATAGTTCATGAAAACAGGGATTCAGAAAGCAACTGATGTAGACTACATGGAACACCAATGGAGAAACTACCAGATCCTTAGAGTAAAGGACTTGGGATAGTTCATGAAAACAGGGATTCAGACCTTTACTTTAAGGATCTGATAGGAGCAGGTTGTTGATAGGCTGTACAACAGCAGGGAGTTGTCAACAATATTGACTTCACAGGGGTAGGTTGTTGATAGGCTCTACAACAGCAGGGAGTTGTCAACAACGCAAAGCTACACGAGGGCTATCTGCGCTAGCCGTCCCTAATTTAGCAGTATAAGACTAGAAGGAAGACAGCTAATCATCACCACCCACCGCCAACTCTTGGGCTACTCTTTTACCAACGAATAGTGGGATTGACCGTCACATTATAACGCCCCCACGGCAGAAAGAGGCGAGCATGTTTGGTGTTACAGGGATTCGAACCCGCGACCTTAACATTTTTACATACATTAAAACTTATATCGCGAAAAATTCGTGGTTCGATTACCGCGGGGCAAAGTACAAATAGACCATTAAGTCGAAAATTAAAGACTGATGTTTATCATACGTTTTAATCTATTTATTCATGCTTATAATGTCATTGGTGTGTATATATTTACTACATTCATGAGCTATAGTTTTGTAAGTAAATTCTTAAAATTACGTATCAATCACGCTAGTAGAAATATTCACAACGTTTCCCTTAGCCCATTTGTAATTATTTAACCACCAGATGGCTCTTATTTGCACGTTTGATGTACACTAAACATTCTCTACCTGTAGAGTGTATCAACAGGTTTTTCTCTGTAAGGTCTATACTGTTGACAGCTCCCTGCTGCTATAGAGCCTATCAACTACCTGCCCCTATAAAGTCTATACTGTTGACAGCTCCCTGCTGCTGTAGAGCCTATCAACAACCTGCCCCTGTAAAGTCTATATTGTTGACAACTCCCTGCTGCTGTAGAGCCTATCAACAACCTGCCCCTGTAAAGTCTATAGTATATTCAATTATAACTTATTGTCAACAGTCCAGTGGGGAGAGGAAAAGAAGGATCTTGAAGTAAATCTGAGCCAGTATCTTTATTAATAATATTAAAATTTCATTCTGTTCAACGTCAATGCATTCACGGATAATTTTACTTACTTAATAATGTTGGATTGATCACAATTACATTAATATTCCGTACCTTTTTATTTGTCCAATATACACATTTTTAGATTTGTTTGTTTTTGAATTTCTGTTTGAGTAATTCCTGCTTGAGGTAAAGCAGAATTTTATGGGTTTTTTTTTCAAGTGTTTCTGAGTGGATTTTACGATTTTTCGTGTTTTCCTAACGCGTAGGCTAAAAATACAACAAACAATAAACCCCATAACCCGAGCGCTGTCGAAAAGCGGGCCTTTCTTCATCAGAAGCAAACTGGGACCCCCCCCCCTCTTCCTCGTTAACAGTGGTGCTAAGTCCACCAATAATAAGCGGATTTGGGTTTGTTTTTTCAAAATTCGCTTCCTTTCTTTTTTTAATTTTATTTTTGAGAATCGTGTGTTACGGTTTTTTTTTACTCTAGTATTCCGAGGGCGCTTATTTTTTTCTGTAATAGCCTACATCATAATTTTAGAATCTTACTATCCCCACTTCTGTACAATAAAAACACGCCCACAACCGTGAACATCCCCACTTCTGTACAATTAAAAAACACGCCCACAACCGTGAACATCCCCACTTCGGTACAATTAAAAAACACGCCCACAACCGTGAACAT
>NW_013754556.1:0-1077 GCF_000517525.1 Limulus polyphemus | reverse complement strand
TTAGTCTCTTTTAGTTTCTATGTTCATATCAAACTTAGCTCTTTTAGTTTCATGTTCTTATCAAACCTAGCTCTTTCAGTTTTCGTGTTCTTATCAAACTTAGCTCTTTTAGTTTTCATGTTCTTATCAAACTTAGCTCTTTTAGTTTTCATGTTCTTATCAAACTTAGCTCTTTTAGTTTTCATGTTCTTATCAAAATTAGCTGTTTCAGTTTTTTAAAGAAAGGAATGCGACAACTTGAGTTTAAGCACCGTTTTTTTTAAATAAAGTATTTAGACTTTTAAACGTTTCATAAAAATAGACTGTAAAA
Organism: Limulus polyphemus; assembly: GCF_000517525.1. NCBI lineage: Eukaryota > Metazoa > Arthropoda > Merostomata > Xiphosura > Limulidae > Limulus > Limulus polyphemus. The sequence goes on along the minus strand of NW_013754556.1, from coordinate 767 downwards.
TATCACTTAAATGTTGGATTCTTTCATGTAGAAAAACTTATTTCGAGAAATAACTCACCTTTGTTATACAACTTGGCCAACCCATGGTGTCCCGGATGATGTAAATAAACTGTTGAAGTTTGTACTTCAGGCTCGACGTTACATGAACCTCGATACTGGTCCTGTTGTTTTCCACTGTAGGTGAGGATTCGAACCCTGATAACCTTTAGGTCTGATAATTCAATTGCCATAGCTACAAATCTGAGTGGCAAAGTTTACCCATCGAAACTATTGAATAACTAACTAAATCTATGACGTAACTATAGTTGGAAATTGTAGTTTTAATTTCTCTGTGTTCGCCATAGCTTGAAATGTTGTGTGTGTAAGTTGTTCACGTTTTCATTTTTAAAGCGCTTTTAAATTTTAGGATGTAAAATAACTTTCAAACGTTAGATGGCGTCTCACAAAACTGGTGTAGTTTTGTCCTAATCTAACGACTCTGATGAGACTTAATATAATTTATATCGGCAATGTGAGAAGAAGTTAATCGTGTTTAATTAACTTTCAACATTATGAATAACGATGATTTAAAACCTTCTTAAGTACATGATTTTTAAAACTCGTTGTTAGATAACATCATCATTATTACAAACGTATACCAAGTATTCACAAAATTGCAATAACACAATTAGTTTTAGAAGATAAGTCGTCATGACATGTACTTGGCATGTCTATGAAGAACTTCGTTGAAGTACATGTAAAGTATTTCGTATAAAAAATATAAGATC
>NW_013754555.1:0-1175 GCF_000517525.1 Limulus polyphemus | reverse complement strand
TCAAACTACAGCCAAGCAGACTTAATGGCAGCAATACAAGAACAGCAAAAGAAACAAGAAGAACGAGAAGAGAAATTACAACAGTTGTTAGAGGAAAAGAAAAGAAACAGGAAGAATGAGAAAATAAACAAGAAAAGAAACAAGAAGAGAGAATACAGAAGTTGCAAGAAAACCTTCAACAGTGGCAGCTCGAACAGCAAAATAAACAAGATGAGAGATTACAGCAGTGGCAAGAAAACTTGCAACAGTGGCAGCTCGAACAGCAAAATAAACAAGAAAAGAGATTACAACAGCTATTGGAGGAGAAAGAAAATAAACAAGAAGAGAGATTACAACAGCTCTTGGAGGAGAAAGAAAATAAACAAGAAGAGAAATTACAGCAGTTGTTGAAGGAAAAAAGAAAAGAAACAAGAAGAGGGACTAAAGCAGTGGCAACTGGAACAAAAAAGGAAACAAGAATTACAAACGGAAAACATTAGTAAATTTAAAAGCGAATTAGATACGTCAAAGGACGATATATTGTCTTTTACACAAGGAGGATACATTAACCATCGACTTAATCAGCCCCAGACAATGGCAAGCCCCTTCCAGACCCCGCAGCTAACCCCTAATGCAGACATATTCAGTCCCATTAGAAGCCACATCCCAGATATGAATGTCAGTAATATGAATGATCCAGTGCTAAGGAAGCCACAGGAGTTCGATGGGAAGACACCGTGGGAAGCATATAGAGCACAATTTGAGCTACTGGCAGAGATGAAAGGATGGACAGAGGAGCAGAAAGCAGTATATCTGGCAACAAGCTTGAAAGGACAACCACTGGAAATACTTGGACTGTTGTCAGCAGACGACAGACACAACTATAGAGCACTGGTATCGGATCTAGAACTCGAGTATGGAACCCAAAATCAGTCAGAAGTCTACAGGACTAGATCCAGGACGAGAGTCCGTGCTAAAGGGGAGAGCCTGCAAGAGCTGGCACAGGACTTGGAAAGCATGGCACACAAGGCCTACCCAACTGCACCACCCGATCTCCTCAAATTCTTGCTGAGGGATCAGTTCATAGATGCCTTGGACAGTCCACAACTTAAGAAACAAGTGAAGCAAGCACACCCCTCTACCATGCAGGATGCAATGGCCAGAGGTCTCGAATTTGAATCATACGTTAAGTCCAG
>NW_013754554.1:0-1079 GCF_000517525.1 Limulus polyphemus | reverse complement strand
GAACTGCATGGTAACCGCACAACCACAAAAACACATTGCGAATCAGCAACTTCTTCCTTTAAGTATGGCAATCTGAGGGTCGCGGGTTCGAATCCCCGTCACACCAAACATGCTCGCCCTTTCAGCCGTGGGGGCGTTATAATGTGACGCTCAATCCCACTATCCGTTGGTAAAAGAGTGGCCCAAGAGTTGGCGGTGGGTGGTGATGACTAGCTGCCTTCCCTCTGGTCTTACGCTGGTAAATTAGGGACTGCTAGCGCAAATAGCCCTCGTGTAGCTTTGCACGAAATTCAAAACAAATAAACCTTTAAGTGCACTGCAAAATTTTAAAAGTTTTAACACCCCTCTAAAATTATTAGGTGTCTAAATGTCCCATTTCATCATTTTTTTTAGGTGTCTAGTTGTCCGGTTACAGGGTAGTGTACTCAAAAAAATACTGGAAGTGTAATGTAGATTATGAGTGTTCAGGACTACGAGCCAGTACATCTAGCAGAAAACTGTATCCTGTTGGATCTCAAGAATAAGACCAAGTAGCTCATAAGCTGATCACCAGTGTTGGAAAATGTTGGAAAAGTCTCGATTCTCATGACGCCTTGAGTTATCGAACATGCGGTGTAACGGTGAATGATAATGAGAAACTATCCAGTTACTCATTTTAACTCGTTAAATGTAACTGTGATGTCCCTACCGTGGACGGTGTGTTAGGGCAATGATGTGGTGTTCGGGACAATACTGCATGGATTACGCTGATAAAGTTCTTTGAGAAAGATAACACTTTGAACATGCTAATCGCACACCGATTCCAGCAGTGTTTTGAGACCAATAAATGTACAGAATTTGCTTTGGTCCAGTTCAGAATCCTGGCCTAATCCAGCTAAACCGTTCGCTCAGGAATGCTTTGAAATACCACCTGAAAGACAGATCTCGAAATTTCATTGCGTTTGGAAATGCCTTGCAATAGAAGATACAATCTGTTGTAATCCACATGTAGGTTGGTGGAAAATGTTACTAACAAAATTCACAACTCTAACTGATGTGAATATGGGCTCACTTGTGATTAAAACAGAGCCTCATTGGGG
>NW_013754553.1:0-1078 GCF_000517525.1 Limulus polyphemus | reverse complement strand
CATGTTAGACGCAACCAGAGAGACCTAAAGTGCTAAAGGTATGACATATTTTGTTTTCTGTTGTACGATTGGTATTATATCTAAAGTATTCCAATCAGTTTGTGTGTAGTTACCAGCAAGAAAAGCTGAGCTTGTAACTTCAAAAGTGACGTTATAGTATACAAAGTGATGGTAATCCATGAGTTTAAATGAAGTCATTAAATGCACGTTATTACCGTAATATTTCTATCAACACGATGAAATATAAAAATAACTAAATAATAGACCAGTAACGTATATCTTTGCCCAGAAAACATACACTGTCAATTACTAACAGTGATGTTTAGTACATATCTTCTGCATCAACAAATATTAACGTCTCCTTAACGAATAAACCTATTTTTATATGGAAAAAAATTTATAATGATTCTTTTCATCAACTATTTACATTGCAGAGGCGGGAAACCTAAGTTTAGTTTGTTCACAATACATAATTTGGAGATGTTCTACAGCACATTTGCGGGTGTTTGATAAGTGCGAGTCTTTTATTGCATAGGTTTGAAATCCTTATAATCAAAGAACGGATTAGATGAGAATATCTCAGGAGAAACAACTGTTTCTTTAGAAGCTGGAAGAAGTAGGCTTGGCTGGCCAACCTTACAAATGTGTATCTGCGGAAGGAAAGAAAAACACTCAGAGGGCGCTGGCTAGATCTTTTTTTTTTTGCTTCTTATTTTTGACAGACCGATATTGATTAAAATCAAATAATAGATATACTGTACTAGTTTTTTTAGGGAAAATGATGTTTGTAATTGACTCGATGACAATAATAACAGCTTAAAATTTTAGTCTATTTCATATTTTTATTTCGATGTGTGTTACAGGTACATCTGTAATATGCGATTTTTCCATGCAAAATAACTAGAAATGGAGTACTGAGAATAAATGACGATTATCTTAAGTGACAGTGTATCGCATTTTATCCAGGTTAAGTAGTTAGCACACAGGATCACCTGCAAAAGTTGTAATATTTTCAAAACGAGACCCAAAACTCGAGCGCTTTCGAATAGTTGACTTTTCATCTTCAACAATATAGTTA
>NW_013754552.1:0-1650 GCF_000517525.1 Limulus polyphemus | reverse complement strand
GGTGTAAAGGAAATTAATCTTTAAAAAAAATTTTGTAAAAAAACAATTTTTTCTTAGTAGGGCGCTTATTTACTAGTCTAAAACGTATTTTAGGATTTTTTTTCTATTAAATTCCTCTTTAAATTTCATTACATAATACAATTTTATACAAATAATTGAATGTTATGCTACTATTTATAAAAATAAAATCAGAAATCCATTAAAAGATAGGTTCTCTATCATTTTTTCAATTCACAAATGATTTTGCCCTCACACTTGCATTGCCTACTAAGAAAGTTAGTAGCCGGTAGTCATCGGGTTAACCATTATGTGGGATAGCTGTTTATGGTGGTCATCATTCTATGATTGCAAGGCTATTTTGCAATTGTCCAATGTGATTGAGAGACAAGCTATTAACGGTATTCTTCGATTTGCTTTTATAGGTATGTTACGACAGCGGACGTCACGCGATGCTGGGAGCATGCGTGCTGGAGTTTCTCGAAGGATCATGAAGGCCCGAGTGTATTCGAAACGCCCTCTTTTTGAATATATAAACCTGGCGAGAAAAACCAGCAGATAGATCGAAGAGATAGATAATTGAGTCAAGTGAACAGTAGGCCCTGTAAGTAAAGTGTGTGAATCACTGTGATTTATAGCGTGTGTTATAAAAGTAGTTAAGTTTAATGTACTGATTGGAAATTCTGTGTATTACAAAGTTGTATCGAGAAAAAAATGAACTGGTTTAATTAAGAAAGGACTTGTATCACTGAAGTTCCTCGGAAAGAATTTATACCGAAAATTAACAAACAAGCAGATACGTAACAAATTGGTGTCAGAGAGTGGGACAGAAAAGAAAAAAAGAAGAAGATGGAAACGAGAAGTGGCAAATCAAACTACAGCTTAGCAGATTTGATGGCAGCGATACAAGAACAGCAAAAGAAACAAGATGAGAGATTACAGCAATTGTTGGGGAGAAAAGAAAAGGAACATAAAAGAGACAACAGATGTGGCAAGAAAACTTGCAACACTGGCAGCTCGAACAGCAAAATAAACAAGATAGATTACAGCAGTTGTTGGAGGAAAAAGAAAAGAAACAAGAAGAGAGATTACAGCAGTTGTTGTAGGAAAAAGAAAAGAAACAAGAAGAGAGATTACAGCAGTTGTTGTAGGAAAAAGAAAGGGAAACAAGAAAATAAACAAGAAGAGAGACTACAGCAGTGAGGTTGGAAGAGAAAGAAAATGAACAAGAAGAGAGACTACAGCAGTGGTTGGAGGAAAAAGAAAAGAAACAACAAGAGAGATTACAGCAGTTGTTGGAGGAAAAAGAAAGGAAACAAGAAGAACAAGAAAATAAACAAGAGACACTACAGCAGTGGTTGGAGGAGAAAGAAAATAAACAAGAAGAAAGTCTCCAACAGTTGACAGAAAGCCAGCATACACAAATGGAAAAGATTAGTAAATTTCAAATACATTAAAGGGCGATTTACAGGGAGGATATATTAGCCATGGCCTTAATCAGCCCCAGACAACAATAAGCTCCTTCCAGACCCCGCAGCTAAACCCTAATGCAGACATTAGTGTGACATCAGTCCTGCCAGAAGCCACATTCCAGACATGAATATCAGCAATAGGGGTGATCTAGTACGAAGGAAGGCACAGGAATTCGATTGG
>NW_013754551.1:0-2029 GCF_000517525.1 Limulus polyphemus | reverse complement strand
TAAGGTGAGTGTCCCGTATGCTTGGGTCCCCTTTTAGCACTACATGTACTGCATGTTCGGCACCATTCTTCCACATCTCGCCTCCTACCTATCCAATAAAATCTTTGTCGTATGTGACTCAATGTCTTTTTGATTCCGAGATGTTCTCCAGTTAAATTATCATGGGATTGACGCAGCACAACTTCCCGTAACTTCCTCGGTATAACTGTTTGCCAAGTCGTCACTTTCCCATCTGCAGTTTCCCATCTCCGGAGAAGAATACCATTTTCAAGCTTCAACTGGTCCCATTGTGCCCAATAGTGCTTTGTCACAGGGCTTAGACTAGACACCTTCTCCCAAGCAGGGCGCACAACACTCGCTTTTAGAAAATTAATCATTGGCCTCAAATCCTGGTCTTTCTCCTGTTCTGCTTTGATATCTGTATTTAGTTCCATTTCATCATCATCAGCTTTTTCAGTCGGCTTGACTTCAGCCCAATGACACCTAATTAGTTCAACCTCTCTTTTAACGGTTACCAGAACTTGGTCTTTGTTATTCCCAAACGTCATTTTATCAAAATCAATTACAAACTTCCTCGGTAGTAGATAGTCCAATCCTAATATGCATTCGTCTTCAATGTCAGCCAAGTATACTTTCTGTCTCTCCTTTGTGCCCATGAGCTCAATAGTTACCCACACTGGTCCCCACAATCGGTCCCCACAATCTTGTAGAATGCTCCTGTCACACCATAAAGCTTCTCTATGGCTTCTGGTACTCCTTCGTGATTTAACACCTTGATGCTCACAAGGGTTTGCTGAGACGCAGAGTCTATGACAAAGTTGCACCTTTGGCCATCCAGCTTTCCTGTCACATAGACACTGTGTGTGCTTGGCATTTTACACCTAGCTGTTGGGACTTTCAAGATGGGGGTTGGTGGGCGTCGCTCAACACCAACCACTACTGGTCTCCTTTGAGGTTGACTTGTTGGTAATTTTCCTCCTACACTGGCTCCTCAAATGTCCGTGCTTCCCACAGTTCCAACAACCTTTCTGGATACCAGCCTTTCCTGCTGTGGCATCTGCCCTGTGTTGAAGTTGCCAGCATTGAGCTCTCTTGTGCCCCGGTTTATTACAGTGCCAGCAAAGTCCCTCAAACCTCTCTGAACGCTGACCTTTTCTGGCCTTGAATCCAGATGACTGTACCAACCTCGGTACCTCTGTGCTGGACTTAACGTAGGATTCAAATTCGAGAGCTCTGGCCATTGCATACCACATGGTAGAGGGGTGTGCTTGCTTCACTTGTATCTTAAGTTGTGGACTGTCCAAGGCATCTACGAACTGATCCCTCAGCAACAACTTGAGGAGATCGGGTGGTGCTGTTGGGTAGGCCTTGTGTGCCATGCTTTCCAAGTCCTGAGCCAGCTCTTGCAGTCTCTCCCCTTTAGCACGGACTCTCGTCCTGAACCTAGCCCTGTAGACTTCTGACTGATTCTGGGTTCCGTACCTGAGTTTCAGAGCCTCTACCAGTGCTCTATAGTTGTGTCTGTCGGCTGCTGTCAACTGTTCAAGTATTTTCAGTGGTTGTCCCTTCAAGCTCGTTGCCAGATATACAGCTTTCTGCCCCTCTGTCCATCCATTCATCTCTGCCAGTAGCTCAAATTGTGCTCTATATGCTTCCCACGGTGCCTTCCCATCAAAAACCTGTGGCTTCCTTCGCAGTTGATCACTGTAACAAGTGCTGTAATCTCTCTTCTTGTTTCTTTTCTTTCTCCTCTAACAACTGCTGTAATTTCTCTTTTTGTTTATTTTCTTTTTCCTCCAACAACTGCTGTAATCTCTCTTCTTGTTTCTTTTCTCGTTCTTCTTGTTTCTTTTCTTTTTTACCAACAACTGCTGTAATCTCTCTTGTTTATTTTGCTGTTAGAGCTGCCATTGTTGTAGGTTTTTTTGCCACTGCTGTAATCTTTCTTCTTGTTTCTCTTCTTGTTCTTCTTGTTTCTTTTCTTTTTCCTCTAACAACTGCTGTAATCTCTCTTCTTGTTTATTTTGTT
>NW_013754550.1:0-1331 GCF_000517525.1 Limulus polyphemus | reverse complement strand
GCCCCACCAGACCCTTCCTCACTATTAACGAAGATTTTAATTAAATTAGTATCAAATTCTTAATACTATATTTGCCTATTAAGATTCTTAATATTTTTATTAAATATGATCTTAATTATTTTTTATAAAGCTCTTCTAATTAACTTACATAATAAATTTTAAATACATTGGCAAATTATAAAAATTGCTTAATCAAATAATTTATCGGGAAAAATTAGTTTGTCATGTTTATATACATGTCAAAAACATTTTGAAAAATTATTATCTTTCTAAAAGTTTTTTGGTAGACTATTCAATGTGGAAATAAACAATTGTTTTTCATTTTTAGATCCTGTTTTCTTCACCCATCGTTATGGCTACTAAGAAAAGAAAAGTAGATGCTGAGTGTCACCTTTTCAATGAAGAACGGGGAGAAAAGTACTTCTTTGTGGAAACAAACAGCCAGAAAGCTAGTTACATGATATGCAACGAAAGTGTTGCCGTTTTGAAAGAGTACAATCTTCGGCATCACTATGAAACAAAACATCTGTCAACATATTCGAAGGTTTCTGGAAAGTTGCGTTCTGAGAAATTTGAGTTCATGAAACGTACTTTGGAATCTCAAAGGAATCTCTTCACGAGAATGTTTGCTGAAAATGAATCTGTCACTCGTTCAAGTTACAAAATTGTGCATAAGATGGCAGAGCGAGGAAAACCGTTTACTGACGGCAACTTCATCAAAGAGTGTATGATGGAAGCAGCAAATGACTTGTGTCCTGAGAAAGGCGATTTGTTCGGAAGTATCAGCCTTTCAGCAAGTTCAGTTGTGCGAAGAACAGAAAAACTTGGAGAGAACATGGTGTTACAGATACGCGAGAAAGCTAGGAACTTCTTGTGGTATTCTCTGGTGCTGGATGAGTCTACTGCTCTCTCGAGTACGTCACAACTTCTCGTGCTCATTTGTGGTGTTAATTTGGACTTTCAGATCACAGAAAAGTTGGCATCCGTTTGCAGCATGCACGGAACAACAACTGGAGAAGACATTTTCATGGAAGTGCAGAAAACTTTGCAGTGGAATCAGCTTCAATGTGCTACAGCTGATGGAGGAAAAAATATGGCTGGCAGCCCACCACTGCACTGTGCTACAAATGAGCTAAAACGACTTAATTAAAATGAACTGACCTCGCAGGCCGGATCTGGCCCACGGGCCATAGTTTGGTGACCCCTGTCTCAATAGATGGAGAAAAAATTAAGAAAAATACTTAAAAGTTCAGTTATCTCTCAATACATGGAAAAAATTAAGAAAAAATACTTGGAAGTTCAGTTATCTCTCAATAGATGGTGAAAAAGTA
>NW_013754549.1:0-1093 GCF_000517525.1 Limulus polyphemus | reverse complement strand
ATGATGTAGGTTGCTAACACCTTCCATCATTCTGTAGTAACTACTTCTATACACTTTAGGATGTAGGTTAACCACACATTCCACTCTTCTGTAGTAACTTCCATATACTTTATGATGTAGATTAATCATACCTTCCATAATTCTGTAGTAACTACTTCTATATACTTTATTATGTAGGTTAATCACAGCATCCACTATCCTGTAGTAACTATTTCTATATACTTTATGATGTAGGTTAATCATACCTTCCATCATTCTGTAGTAACTACTTCTATATACTTTATGATGTAGGTTAATCATACCTTCCATCATTCTGTAGTAACTACTTCTATATACTTTATGATGTAGGTTAATAACACCTTCCACCATCCTGTAGTAACTACTTCTATATACTTTATGATGTAGGTTAATCACACCTTTCACTATCCTGCAGTAACTACTTCCATATACTTTATGATGTAGGTTACAAACACCTTCCATCATTCTGTAGTAACTACTTCTATGTACTTTATGACGTAGGTTAACCACAAATTCCACTCTTCTGTAGTAACTTCCATATACTTTATAATGTAGGTTAATCATACCTTCCATCATTCTGTAGTAACTACTTCTATATACTTTATGATGTAAATTAATCACACCTTCCACTATCCTGCAGTAACTACTTCCATATACTTTATGATGTAGGTTGCTAACACCTTCCATCATTCTGTAGTAACTACTTCTATATACTTTATGATGTAGGTTAATCATACCTTCCATCATTCTGTAGTAACTACTTCTATATACTTTATGATGTAGGTTAATCACACCTTCCACTATCCTGTAGTAACTACTTCCATATACTTTATGATGTAGGTAATTATACCTTCCATCATTCTGTAGTAACTACTTCCATATACTTTATGATGTAAATTAATCACACCTTCCACTATCCTGCAGTAACTACTTCTATATACTTTATGATGTAGGTTAATCATACCTTCCATCATCCTGTAGTGACTACTTCCATATACTTTATGATGTAGGTTAATCTCACTTTCCATTATTCTGTAGTAATTACCTCTATATACTTTATGATATAGGTTAATCA
>NW_013754548.1:0-1467 GCF_000517525.1 Limulus polyphemus | reverse complement strand
TGCATCTTTTCTGAATTAGAATATCAAAAATTTAATTCGGAAAAAATTTGTCAAAAATACCAAGGCTATAGCCTTTGAAATTGTAAAAAAAAAATTTTTTTTAAACGCACAAATTATGCTGTATTTTAATGAAAAACAGAATATAAAAGCCCATGAAGTAATATATTTGTACAAAACAACGAACGGTGAAACGTGAACTGGTTAAGAAAAATGTGTGAAATAGTGGGTAGACGATATCGTTAAAATAAGTATTAAAACAGCAGTCGCCCAACAATTTATAAAAGAAACCTATTATTGGAAAGTTTAAATTCAATACATTATTTCTATAGGAAAACATTAATAATTATGATGAGCGAAATTTTGTCAAAAATGCAAAGGCTTTAGCCTATGAAATAGTTAAAGAACGGTTTTCTTTTAAAGTGAAAATGTTGGTATATTTCAATGGAAAAACACTCTCTTGAAGCTTCTAAATGTCTTTAATCGTATAAAATCTGACAGAGTGATACGTTAAATGTGTGTAATGGATAAGAGAGGCGTTATCGTAATAGAAATGTTATAACACCTACGGTGTGTTATTTTATAAAAGACACTCCTTTTTATAATGCTTATCTATAGTGCATCTTTTCTAAATTAGAATATCAAAAATTATATTCGGAAAAATTTTGTCAAAAATACCAAGACTATAGCCTTTGAAATTGTAAAAAAAATAATTTTTTTAAACGCACAAATTATGCTGTATTTTAAAGAAAAACAGAATATAAAAGCCCATGAAGTAATATATTTGTATAAAACAACGAACGGTGAAACGTGAACTGATTAAGAAAAATGTGTGAAATAGTAGGTAGACGATATCGTTAAAATAAGTATTAAAACAGCAGTCGCTCAACAATTTATAAAAGAAACCTATTATCGGAAAGTTTAAATTCAATACATTATTTCTATAGGAATACATTAATAATTATGATCAGCGAAATTTTGTCAAAAATACAAAGGCTTTAGCCTATAAAATAGTTAAAGAACGGTTTTTATTTAAAAGTAAAAATTATAGTATATTTCAAAGGAAAACACTCTCTTGAAGCTTCTAAATGGCTTTAACCGTATAAAATCGGACACAGTGAAAAGTTAAATGTGTGTAATGGATAAGAGAGGCGTTATCGTTATAGAAATGTTATAACACCTATGGTGTGTTATTTTATAAAAGACACTCCTTTTTATAATGCTTATCTATAGTGCATCTTTTCTGAATTAGAATATCAAAAATTATATTCGAAAAAATTTTGTCAAAAATACCAAGGCTATAGCCTTTGAAATTGTCAAAAAAAAAATGATTTTTTGAAACATACAAATTATGGTGTATTTTAATGAAAAACAGAATATAAAAGCCCATGACCTAATATATTTGTACAAAACAACGAACGGTGAAATGTAAACTGGTTAAGAAAAATGTATGTAAAATAGTAGGTAGAC
>NW_013754547.1:0-3080 GCF_000517525.1 Limulus polyphemus | reverse complement strand
AGTTACAGAATTTATAACCACCATACTCATCTTTAGCTTTACTTGGTACAAGTACTCCATGAACACCTAGGTGTAACTCTAGTTACAGAATTTATAACCACCATTCTCATTTTTAACCTTACTTGGTACAACTACTCCATGAACAATTAGGGTTTGGTGGTTATAAATTCGGTTACTGGAGTGACATTCATCTTTAGCCTTACTTGGTACAACTACTCCATGAACAATTAGTTGTAACTCTAGTTATTGAATTTATAACCATCCTACTGATCTTTAGCCTTACTTGGTACAACTACTTCATGAACACTTAGGTTTAACTCTAATTACCGAATTTATAACCACCATATTCATCTTTAGCCTTACTTGGTACAACACTCCATGAACACCTAGGTGTAACTCTAGTTACCGAATTTATAACCACCATACTCATCTTTAGCGTTAGTTCATGGAGTAGTTCTACCAACTAAAGCAAAAGATGAGTATGGTGGTTATAAATTTGGGAACTAGAGTTACACCTAGTTGTTCGTGGAGCTGTTGTACCAAATAACGCTAAAATGAGAATGGTGGTTATAAATTCTGTAACTAGAGTTACACAAAGGTGTTCATGGAGTACTTGTACCAAGCAGAGCTAAAGATGAGTATGGTGGTTATAAATTCGGTAACTAGAGTTACACCTTGGTGTTCGTGAAGCTGTTGTACCAAATAACGCTAAAGATGAGTATGGTGGTTATAAATAGATAACTATAGTTACACCTACTTTAGCCTTATTTGGTACAAGTACTCCGTGAACAATTAGGTGTAACTCTAGTTACTGAATTTATAACCAAACTATTCGTCTTTAGCATTACTTGGTACAACTACTCCATGAACACCTAGGTGTAACTCTAGTTACCGAATTTTTAACCACCATACTCATCTTTAGAGTTATTTGGTACAACAACTCCACGAAAACCTAGGTGTAACTCTAGTTACACAGATGAGTATGGTGGTTACAAATTCTAGGTGTTCGTGGAGCTCTTGTACCAAATAACGCTAAAGATGAGTATGGTGGTTATAAATTCGATAACTGGAGTGACACCTAATTGTTCATGGAGTAGCTGTACCAAGTAAGGCTAAGGATGAGTATGGTGGTTAAAAATTCGGTAACTAGAGTTACACCTAGGTGTTCATGGAGTATTTGTACCAAGTAATGCTAAAGACGAATAGTTTGGTTATAAATTCAGTAACTAGAGTTACACCTAGGTATTCGTTGAGTTATTGTACCAAATAACGCAAGGTGTGACTCAACTTACAGGTGGTTATAAATTCATACACATCTTTAGAGTAGTTGTACCAAGTAAGGCCATAAACACCTAGGTGTAACTCTAGTTACCGAATTTGTAACAACCATACTCATCTTTTGCGTTATTTGATACAATAACTCCACGAATACCTAGGTGTAACTCTAGTTACCGAATTTGTAACCACCATACTCATATGTAGCGTTATTTGGTACAAGAACTCCACGAATACCTAGGTGTAACTCTAGTTACCGAATTTATAACCACCATACTCATCTTTAGCCTTACTTGGTACAACTACTCCATGAACACCTAGGTGTAACTATAGTTACCGAACTTATAACCACCATACACATCTTTAGCCTTACTTGTTACAACTACTCTATAAACACCTAGGTGTAACTCTAGTTACCGAATTTGTAACCACCATACTCTTCTTTAGAGTTATTTGGCACAACTACTCCATGAACACCTGGGTGTAACTATAGTTACCGAATTTATAACCAACATACTCATCTTTAGCGTTATTTGGTAAAACAACTCCACGAACACCTAGGTGTAACTGTACTTACCGAATTTGTAACCACCATACTCATCTGTAGCAAGTTACACCTAGGTGTTTATGGAGTAGTTGTACCAAGTAAGGCTAAAGATGTGTATGGTGGTTGTAAATTCTGTAACAAGAGTCACACCTAACTGTTCATGGAGTAGTTGTACCAAATAACGCTAAAGATTAGAATGGTGGTTACAAATTCGGTAACTAGAGTTACACTTAGGTGTTTATGGAGTAGTTGTACCAAGTAAGGCTAAAGATGTGTATGGTGGTTGTAAATTCTGTAACAAGAGTCACACCTAACTGTTCATGGAGTAGTTGTACCAAATAACGCTAAAGATGAGTATGGTTGTTATAAATTCGGTAACTATAGCTACACCTAGGTGTTCTTGGATTTGTTGTGCCAAGTAAGGGTAAGATGAGTATGGTGGTTATAAATTCAGTAAGTAGAGTTACACCTAGGTGTTCAAAGAGTAGTTGTACCAAGTAAGACTAAAGATGAGTATGGTGGTTAGAAATTCGGTAACTAGAGTGACACCTAGGTATTCGTGGAGTTCTTGTACCAAAAAACGCTACAGATGAGTATGATGGTTACAAATTCTGTAACTAGAGTTACACCTAGGTGTTCGTGGAGTTGTTGTACCAAATAACGCTAAAGATGAGTATGGGGGTTATGAATTCGGTAACTCTAGTTAAAACTAAGTGTTCATGGAGTAGTTGTACCAAGTAAGGCTAAAGATGAGTTTGGTGGTTATAAATTCTTTAACTAGAGTTACACCTAGGTGTTCATGGAGTAGTTGTACCAAGTAAGGCTAAAGATGATTATGGTGGTTATAAGTTCTGTAACTATAGTTACACCTAGGTGTTTATGGAGTAGTTGTACCAAGTAAGGCTAAAGATGTGTATGGTGGTTATAAATTCTGTAACTAGAGTCACACCTAGGTGTTCATGGAGTAGTTGTACCAAATAACGCTAAAGATGAGTATGGTTGTTATAAATTCGGTAACTATAGCTACACCTAGGTGTTCTTGGATTTGTTGTGCCAAGTAAGGGTAAGATGAGTATGGTGGTTATAAATTCGGTAACTAGAGTTACACATAGGTATTCGTGGAGTTCTTGTAGCAAATAACTAGTTACCGAAATTATAACCACCATACTCATCTTTAACCTTACTTGGTACAACTACTCCATGAACACCGAGGTGTAACTCTAGTTAAAGAATTTATAACCACCAAACTCATCTTTAG
>NW_013754546.1:0-1312 GCF_000517525.1 Limulus polyphemus | reverse complement strand
TTGCGTAATTTTCAAATATAAATATTACTTAATGGCACGTTAAGCTAAATGGTTTGTTAACACTCACGTCATAAATTTCTGACACATTTTTCGTTTTGGCGTCTCTAGTAGTATTTTCTTCACGTTCCTCATGTTTTAAGTTATAATCACCAATTTGTGAATATTTTATATAATCCAGGTTTCCTTCTCTCCCTGGATTTCTCTCATGACAATACTGTAATATCATGAGACTGTCGTTTCCAAATTATAATACTGAAAAAAAAAATTAATTTTGATAAATATGTATATTGCTCTGAGCATCAATAAATAGATATATATATCAAAAGTAACATGAGCTAAGCGACAAATAGCAACAATTTAACGTATTCTGTTAAATGTTAACGTCATTATAATATTGTCCCTCGCTGGGACAGCGTTAAGTCTACGGATTTACGTTGCTAAAATCAGCGGTTCGATTCCCCTCGGTGGACACAGTAAATAGCCCCATATGGTTTTGCTATCAGAAAAACCCACACATTATAATATCATACTACTATATTAATACACCGCTAATTAACACGTTTCAAGATAAGATTCTTGTTCGCTTTCACCAACATTTCAAATTTTCGTTATTGGAGAACAATTATATATTAGATTCTAGATTAGGGTAAGAGGGGGAAGAAATAAAAATGAAAATATCAAATTTGATATTAAATGAGTTAAGTGGCGATTAAGTAAATCTAATTAACAATAACAATTAGCAGTTAAATCTAAATTATTTTTCCATGTATAAGTACTAGTTAAAAATTCGAGTTTAATTACATACTTTTAAAACTCCACACCTTCCTGAGTTTACATGTTAGAAACAATTAATCAGTATAAGAATCGCAAGTACCATTGCAAACTTTCATTATAAGAAATCAATTTCAAAATCGTGATAATATATGTTACATAGATTGAAGTATTTCTCAAATCTTACCCAACCCAACCAATTAGCTGTAAACTTGAGGGTTAGTAATGTTACAATTATGGGTTCGATCCCGTTGGATATCTTTGTACCTGAGAATAAAGAAATCCAACCAACATAAATATTATGCTTACCCTAATGAAAGTATTAGAAGTGGTATTCCCACCGTGGCAAAAACAAGTGGAGGCGTAAATATCTTTACTATTACGGGTACTGAAATGAAAACAATAATATCATTGTTTAACATTCGTATTGTTAAACAATAAATATTTTCATATAAAGTGTTGTGAATATTATTTGTTTACAAAAGAAAAAAACATTTAATATGAAACATGTTTCAAACCGCACCAATTTGGTAATACTTAA
>NW_013754545.1:0-1080 GCF_000517525.1 Limulus polyphemus | reverse complement strand
TAGCATTACGTATTTATTGTGTATATATAGTGACAAAGCTGTTGACGACATATAGTGTAAATCAATCAAATTCAACCAGTTTCTATGGCTGAAAGTGCATCTGATTACTAAGCGTTTAATAGTTTACAGAACTTGTATCTTTATAACTGATTTAATAATAATAATAATAATAATAATAAATTATAGTTAAAACTAACCTAAAGATCATTTATTCCAGACTGATTTCACAACTATAATAATAACGATAACCTGCACCTTAAGATCATTCACCCCAGACTGATTTCAGAACTATAATAATGATGATAACCTGCACCTTAAGATCATTCACCCCTGACACGTTTAATCAGAGACAGAAACGATATATTACTTCAGAGAATACCAAATTACTCCTTATACTTGATATTTAATTAGAGTTTAGTAGTTATTTTCAAACTAGCTGGAAAATATGTAGAAACATGTTTTAGAAAGTATATTAAAAGCATCACCTGTTTGAGTTTTAGTGTATAATCTTTACCAGGTTCCAACAGTACACCATCAGTAGTGGTAAATTCAGGTATGTAGTTCTTGTGGTGAACAACCAGTTTAACCTCCACTTTATCAGCTAAGACTTCATCTGGTTCAAAGTTGACTAGCGCCCAAAATTCTGTTTTAATATTGAAGTGTAGATATACACAAAAAAGAAATTAGAATATTATTTATAAACACATGTTGAGTTTAAATATTATTCACAGTGTATTTCATATCTTAAATACATTTAAATAAATTATAGCAATACAGTCTCGTAATGTAACAATACGCGAGTATTTCACACACATATAGAAAGACTGTGATAACTCCCGTTTGGAAATAAGACTAACACTTTTTAATAACCTTAAACACCATCCTGATCTAGCCCATTGGACCAACTGTGGCATTGAACGAAAGCTTTTCTAGGTAATAACTTGTACCAGGCAAAAAACAATAAATCTACAATGATATTTTCACAAATCTAATTTATTTAAAATCCACAATGGTCAAATTAAAAGGAATGAGGGGGGGGAAGCTGGGACACAATCACTCCAGTGATATACTAGACCTGTG
>NW_013754544.1:0-1077 GCF_000517525.1 Limulus polyphemus | reverse complement strand
GGTGTTGCTAGCTGTGAAGAGGATGCTGCTGATTTACTAAAGGTTTTAGATCATTTAGTGAGTTGGGCAAATAAATAACAGATGGGTTTTAATTATAATATATAAAAGATAATGCATGTGGGTTATCATAATTTGAATTATTTGTATAATTTGGATAGGAATAACCTTAACAGTGTCATGAAAGAAAAGGATCTTGGTGTAATAGTTGATCAATCTCTAAATCCATCCAAGCAGTGTGCTGTTGCTAGTGGTAGGGCAAATAGGATTTTAGGTTGTATCTACAGAAATATTGAATACAAGTCTAAGGAGGTTATACTTTCATTGTACAGGTCACTGGTTAGGCCACATTTGGAATATTGTGTTCATTCTTGGGCTCCTTACCTTAGAAAGGACATTGAATTGTTGTAAAGGGTTCAGAGAAGGGTTACTAGAATGGTGTCTGGGATGGAATGGTTGTCATACAAGAAGAGGTTGAAATCTCTCAAATTATTTTATCTTGAAAAAAGAAAGGTGGGGGGAGGTGACTGAGAGGTTTAAGATTGTAAAGGGAATTGATAGTGTTGATGCATCGTCTTTTCCCATATTTAACAGCGAGAATGGTAGGACTATGGGACACAAACATATATTTTGTCAGGGTAGGAATCAACTTCAGCTAAGTCAGTTTTATTTTTCTAACAGAGTGGTTGGCCTTTGGAATGGGTTGCCTTCAGATGTTGTGTAGGCAGTATATTTAAGTGAGTTTAAGAGAAAGCTTGATAAGCATATGAATTATAAGGGCTGGTATTAAGTTTTCTATTTATATATTTTAATTTAGTTTAGGGGATGGAACAGCTGAGATGGACCAATAGGTCCCATGTTGTCACAAAACGTTATGTTATTCCTTGTTTATTTTAGAGCCCCAGTACTGTAAGTCTACTTTAAAGCCCCAAGTACTCTAACACAATACATCACAGTAGTATTATACATTCATTCATAGACTTTATTCTAAGTCTATTTTAGAGCCCCAAGTACTGTAACCCAATAAAACACAGTAGTATTATCCATTCATTCATAGACCTTATTCTAAGTCTATTTTAG
>NW_013754543.1:0-1080 GCF_000517525.1 Limulus polyphemus | reverse complement strand
CGTTGTGAATTATAGTGTTTGTTATAGCGTGACTGTGAAAATTAAGTGTATCGCAAAGTTGTATTCAGAAAGAATAAACCAGTTTTATTTAAGAAAGGACACGTATCGCTAAAGTTTCTTCGGAAAGAATTTTTACGGAAAATTAACTAACGAACAGAGACGTAACAAGTACAACTATATAAAGTGGGACTCAGCACACTCAACTCAACAAAAAATTTATATATTATCACCTATTTACCACACATCATCACACACATGCAACAGCAGTAATTTGCAACATTAACTAGAAACATCATAAACAATTGGAAACATATATAAAAAAATATAATCTAAATAGTAAAGTTATTTTTATTCAAAAACGATTACTAAAATCAAAGGTCATCTAAGGAAGTGTTACGACAGCGGAAGTCACGTGACCCTAGTAATACGTCATGATATTCTCGAAGGTTCGTGAATGCTCAAGTGTTTGCAAGATGTGCGGTATTCTTGTGTATAAGTGCGCCAGACAATGAATCGATATAGAATTGCAGACAGAGACGGACAATTGAGTCAAGCGCGGTAGTAAGTAAAGTTCCAGCAGACTTATCAATAGTCAAGATACTTATTTTTAGTGTTTATGCTTTTATTTCAAGAAACCAT
This sequence comes from Limulus polyphemus, assembly GCF_000517525.1. Classification (NCBI taxonomy): domain Eukaryota; kingdom Metazoa; phylum Arthropoda; class Merostomata; order Xiphosura; family Limulidae; genus Limulus; species Limulus polyphemus. The sequence continues at coordinate 441 of NW_013754543.1, read as the reverse complement.
AATAAATGTTAAGACTGAATTTTGTAAGCGGCACAAAATTTAAATCTTTATATATATATATAGATAAGATACAAATAATTGAAAATTAAACTCGACTAAAATTATAGTAGATGATATCTCGTTTATTTCGCTAAAATTATTACTATAGATGGCGCTTGAGCAAAATATTGAAAAGAAACGCACATGGGTAAATGCGTTTTGAGCTTTATTAAGTTTATTGTAAAGGTTTTGGTATATTATTAGTTATTGCTAATTGGCGTGTATTATTATTACTTTTAAACGACGTGTAAGAATTGAATTTTATTATTTCATTTTTAATTTTGAGACAGTTGATGCATGACTAAGATTAGTATTTTGCAAAAACAAACACAGTGATTGTCGTTTTACTTTTAGTAGTAGTAATAGAAATTATCTAATAATCTAGCACTATAGTCTATAGCA
>NW_013754542.1:0-1296 GCF_000517525.1 Limulus polyphemus | reverse complement strand
GTAAGAAAATAACATCAAGGGGTAACGATAACATCGTTTACATTAGAATTATGATTTTTTTTCAAATTACTACTAGTTATTACAACTAAACGATGTCATCGTGCACCACCCAGAAACACATAGAGTGGATTTAGGTTTAAACTGACGTTAGTGATAAAGTGGTTGTAGAGAAGAAGAAGAAAGATGAACAATGTGATGGGTTAGTCACTTTCTGGTTTGATATCTTAGCAACGGTTTTTTTGCCTTATTTTTGGGCTTGTCGGGTTGAGAAGCAAATAAAAGCGAGTGGAAATCATCTTTTAAAGTAAAACTTTTTTTTTGTTGATAATTTAGCGTTCATATTTGTATTATGCCGATTGAGTACCATGGTCATCCTTACATATAGTCTACGGACTTTATGATAAACGAAGTATAACTCTTTAACACATAGCATCCACGTTATCATTTTGCCATTGTTTTTCAATACTACTAATCTGACGGTGCACAATTTATCTAAAGTATATCACGAGACAAGCTTGATTGTTTGTAATACAAGTGTTTTGATAAAAATAAAATAAAGATAAAAATCTATCGCAGTTCTTACTAACCTAAATAAGTTGTTGGTTTGTCGCAAAAGGCTATGTCATGCTTTGTTCAACGTGGACAATCGAATCGCGAACTTTAACATTGTAACCCATCGGTTACTTAAAACAGTTTTTATTTGTTTGGTTAGTCTCCGGTGGACTGTAAAATGAACACGAATTGTATCATTTTCTTATGTGTTAAATATTACTAGTGTATTCTAAGTATTCTTAAGTTATTTGGGTTAAAACGAAAATGAACTGGTCTTCTGAAAAGAAGTTGACTTACACCGATTTTGTATATATCTGTGTTTGAACTTCCGTTAAAAGTTTATCGAAAATGTTTTAGTGAAGTATAATTGAAACTGTTTGACCCTTGAAGGAATACAGGTGATCAAGCTTTTTCCAAAAAAGTCATTTTTAAAGTTTAAACAATTTTTACTAACATCTTCCCAGAACATCAAAATTATCAAAAGTGAATTCACTGTAAAGCCACTGTATGATAAGCCTACTTCATATATTCAACTGTAAAGCCACTGTATGATAAGCCTACTTCATATATTCAACTGTAAAGCCACTGTATGCTAAGCCTACTTCATATATTAAACATATTAATTTCGTTTCTGTTCTAAAATCTAACGTATCAGTTTTGAGGAAGAAATTTTTAACTTCAAATACTATATTTTTGCTCTCTTATCCACACCCAATCATTAATCTAAATATTTAAAAATGAATG
>NW_013754541.1:0-1078 GCF_000517525.1 Limulus polyphemus | reverse complement strand
TTTGCTGTGGATTGAGGAGTTCGAAATGAATTACTCCTTTGATGTCCCACCAAATGCAAAGCATCACTTTCTGCGGATGGAGTCCAGGTTTTGGGGTCGGATGTGGTTTTTGTCTAGAGCTGAGCCATTGTTTTGGGCGTTTAATATTCGCATAGAGAATCCATTTTTTCATCGCCGGTGACAATTCTGTCCAAAAATGGTTCACGCGCATTACGCGCCAGAAGAGACGAAGCAATGTTCACACATTGGCAACGATGAGTTCGTGTGGCACTCAAACACCTTCTTTATGGACTTTTCCATATTCCTTAGATGTTTACGTATTGTTTCATGAGAGACATGCAATTGCAGGGCCATTTCACGAGTATGTTGCCTTGGGTTAGACTCAACAACGTCTTCAGAGCATCAGTATTAATTCAAACATGTCGACCCCTGCCATCACAGTTTTTAAGACTAAAGTCACCTGAACGAAATTTGATGAATCATCGTTGACACTTACGAACGTTCAAAACATTTCCATAAACTTCTTTGAAATTCTTTGTGGCTACAGAGGCGTTGTTTCCCTTCTTGTATTCAAACAGCATTACATGACGAATGTGTGTCTCGTCGTGTGCCATAAATATAAGGGATTAGAGTATACAAAACTTTACATATTATATAAGCCACACTAACGTGACGTTTAAGTGGGTCGTTTAACTACTATACGTGATGTACGTTTTTTTAGGGGGGGGAGGTAATGAAAGTGTTCCAAAACGCGACATTAATTTCTTGACGACCTAATACAAAATAATTCTGAACGCAGACAACGAAATATGCAAGTCCACTTGCCTTAGGCCAAACATTAGTTAAGCCTTTTTTAAGTATAGCCTATATTTGAGAAAGAGATACATTTGTGTACTTTTTTTTCGTTAGTTTATTTAGAGCTAAACTATCGTACTATAAATAAACTTATAATGTTATTCTACGACTTGATGCTAGACCTTTTTAAAAACTTTGATAAACTTTTAATATGTTGTTGCACCAAATGTCTACTAAAGTAAATTGACATCCGCCTTTTGTTTACATCCGTTGGAATAAGTGC
>NW_013754540.1:0-1078 GCF_000517525.1 Limulus polyphemus | reverse complement strand
GAAAGTGTTATCTGAAAGGATGGATGATATTCACCATCAAGTGCATTCAAACTTGAAAAAGTCTGCTGATTCCATGAAGCTATGTTATGATAAGAGATCTACTGAAGTCAGCTTTGTACCAGGAGACAAGGTGTGGTTGCATAATCCCAGGAAGACCAAAGGGGAGTCTCCTGAGTTGTCTTCTCCATGGGAATGCCCATATGACATAGTGGATCGTCTCTCAGACGTGACTTTAGAATAAAATATGGTCAATGAGGTAAACCAAAGGTGGTGCATGCCAACAGGCTTTGGTGTTATCATGGTCCAGGACATTGCAGTTGGAAGGAAGTGAACAACGGAACAAATGATGCTGCTGAAGACGTGTCACCTGAAAAAGCCACTGTTGAAGAAGAAACTCTACTCAGTTTTCAGAAGGAAAACAGTGAAGCCGTTAATGAAGTTACTACCACTAACGTGACATTTCGTGATGGAGCAGATGAATCCCACGTGAAGCAGAAGCCAATGAGGTGGAGACTAATGGAAAAGAAAAAACGTTCTGTAAAATTAAGAGACTTTGTTGTATTTTAATTTTGTGTTTGTAAATTCTGTACATTGAATTAAGTTATTGTTAATCATCTATTGGTTTAATGTAAGTGGCTATATTTCGGGATGAACAATACTAAGGAAAGGGCAGTGTTACAGCAGCAGAAGTCACATGGCGCTGGTAGTGTACGTGAAGTTTCTCAAATTATCGGGGAAGACTGAGTTTGTTCGAGACGCCGTCTTCGTTAGAATATAAGCCTGGCAGAGAAAGCCACCAGAAATATAAAAGTGTGTTTTGTACTCGTAGAGAGCAAAGTTATCGAGATTGTGAATTGCTGTGATTTATAGCATGTATTATAAAAGTTGTTAAGTTTAAAGTGACGAGAAACGTACTGACTATGGACTTTCTGTGTACTAAAAGTTTGTATCGAGAAAGAATAAACTGGTTTAATCAAGAAAGGACTTGTATCGCTGAACTTCCTCGAGAAGATTTTCTACCGGAAATTAACAAACTAGCAGATACATAACAATATAATGTCTGTTTTGGATGATGCCT
>NW_013754539.1:0-1277 GCF_000517525.1 Limulus polyphemus | reverse complement strand
ATGAGGTTTATTGAGCAGCAGTTTCAGACTGCCCTCAATCGGTTGTTGACATGGACCACTGCAAATGGTTTTAAATTCTCTTTTTCTAAAACCGTTTGCATACATTTTTGCCGCCAACGGGGTCTCCACCCCGATCCCGAGCTCCGTCTCGGCGGGCCCCAAGAACTTTGCCTCAGGGACCACACGAATGACTATATTTATCTTTGACCATAAGCTTAGCTTAATTCCACACATCAAGCAGCTGCGTGTCAAGTGTGCAAGGGCTCTGAACATCCTCCGTGTCCTCTCTTTCAGCTCTTGGGGAGCGGATCAATGTTCTATGCTCAGGATCTATCGTGCTCTCATTCGATCCTAACTGGACCATGGATCTTTGGTCTATGGTTCTGCTAGGACCTCGACCCTGAAGATGCTGGAACCCATTCATAATCTAGGGCTTCGGCTCTGAACCGGTGCTTTTTGCACTTCTCCAGTCCAGAGTTTGTACACTGAGTCCCACGAATCTTCTCTTCACCTCCGTCGTTTGCAACTTTCTCTACAATATGCTACTAAGCTTCAATCCTTACCACGGCATCCCACCTGGGATTGTGTTTTTCTTCCTCTGTGGGCAATGCTGTTTCAGAACAGATGGTCTGCTATTCCTCCGTTTGGCCTTTGTATCCGGGCACTACTGGCTGAATTGGGTCTGGCATTGGATGACATTGCTGTCCCCAATGATCAGCCCATTCCACCATGGCTTATTGCCATTCCATCCTGTGACCTGTCATCTGGGGAAGGCGGATACTCCCGATTGGAAGTACCGTCTTCTTTTTGCTGAACATCTTTCGAACCATTCCTCTCTTCCCATTTACACGGATGGTTCGAAATCAGGTGACTCTGTAGGTTCTACCATGGTTTGCTGTGGCCCGGTAGTTGCTCGCAGGATCGCCTCTACAGTTTCTGTGTTCACTGCCGAGTTGTATGCTATTTCTCTTGCACTGGATCATGTAGAAGCTATGCAGTACAGTAATTGTACTATTTACACTGATTCTCTTAGCTCTCTTACTGGCCCTGGAATCGCTTAACGTTAGTTCTCACCCTGTTCTCGTCCATATTCAACACCGATTGGCCCACTTTTCACTAGCTTCTATTTCCATCCAGTTTTTCCGGATCCCTGGTCACGTCAGTATTCACGGGAACGAGCTCGCTGACACCGCAGCTAAGTCCGTCTGCTCTGGTGCCATCACGGTCGTGCCTGTCCCATACATGGACTACGGTTCTGTCTTCAAGGCGCAGCTTCG
>NW_013754538.1:0-1287 GCF_000517525.1 Limulus polyphemus | reverse complement strand
TTCTCCCAGTGGATGTAGATTATCATTATACAACATACTAAATGTAATTCTCCCAGTGGATGTAGATTACCATTATACAACATACTAAATGTAATTCTCTCAGTGGATGTAGATTACCATTATACAACATACTAAATGTAATTCTCTCAGTGGATGTAGATTACCATTAATTACATTTAGTATGTTGTAGGGAGAAATAATCTACATCCACTCCATTGTACAACAGTCCAGATTTGTTCAGATCATTGTTCAGATTTGTCACGATAATAACCCAACAGAGGCCACGAGTTTAGTGAATTTTTAAATCCAGAAGTATATTTTAACTGGCCATTTAGACAATTCCTGGATTTGTTTTTCAGGAGAATATGATATATATATTTTTTACCCACTTCAGATGAATGTACTAGTTTACCCAAACTTTACCAAAACATGGCGTTTAGCCTGACGAAGAACTAATGCTGATGTTTTGTGTGAAAGCATTTAAATGTGAAGTGAGTAGATTTTGTATCACCCTGTACTTTGTCAAGGTAGGAATCGATCAGCGAAAATGTACAATCATTTGATATTCAACCATTAATAATATGATACACTAAGATTGCTTTGATGGTGATCCGTTACCAACTAATGTAACCATGTAATTATCAGTTTCATGATCCTTAAGTATTAGTTCCTTTATGAAACCTCGACTGGCATGGCATGGTAGTTCGTACTCTCGACTAGCAACCTACGGGTTGCGGGTTCGAAACCGAACATGTTCACACTTTCAGCCCTGTGGGTGTTTCCATGTGACGATCAATCCCACTCTTCGTTGGTAAAAGAGTAGCCCATGAGTTGGTGGTAGGTGGTGTTGACTAGTTGCCTTCCTTCTAGTGTATCATTTGAAAATTAGGAACGACTGGTGCAAATATCCCTCGAGTAGCTTTGCTTTAAACAAACAAGCCATGAAACCTCAAAATACGACATTTAGTATTAAAATAAAATGAACTTCGTCACTGATTATTACTTGACACTCGTTGTACTACAAACTTCTAACTGTGATAGTCGTTGTACAACAAACTTCTAACTGTGATAGTCGTTGTACTACAAGATTCTATCTGTGACACTCGTTGTACTACAAGCTTCTAACTGTGATAGTCGTTGTGCTACAAACTTCTAACTGTGATAGTCGTTGTACTACAAGCTTCTATCTGTGACACTCGTTGCACTACAAGCTTCTAACTGTGACAGTCGTTGTAAGACAAGCCTCTAACTGTGACAGCCGTTGTACGACAAGCTTCTATCTGTGAC
>NW_013754537.1:0-1081 GCF_000517525.1 Limulus polyphemus | reverse complement strand
GTTGTTAAAGCGTGTTTTAGACCTTAGTGTGACTTAGTTGTTAAAGCGTGTTTTAGACCTTAGTGTGACTTAGTTGTTAAAGCGTGTTTTGTACCTCAGTGTGACTTACTTGTTAAAGCGTGTTTTGTGCCTTAGTGTGACTTAGTTGTTAAAGCGTGTTTTGTACCTTAGTGTGACTTAGTTGTTAAAGCGTGTTTTGTACCTTAGTGTGAGTTAGTTGTTAAAGCGTGTTTTAGACCTTAGTGTGACTTAGTTGTTAAAGCGTGTTTTATACCTTAGTGTGACTTAGTTGTTCAAGCGTGTTTTAGACCTTAGTGTGACTTCGTTGTTAAAGCGTGTTTTGTACCTTAGTGTGACTTAGTTGTTAAAGCGTTTTTTGTGCCTTAGTGTGACTTAGTTGTTAAAGCGGGTTTTGTACCTTAGTGTGACTTAGAATGCTTCAGTTTTCCACGAAATTTTACCAAGATAGAAACACCCCTTTTTTCAACGACATATCCTTCTGAACAAAATGGGAATGAATAGTAGAGTGGTTCCTGATGTGTGCATGCATGAATGTTTCTTCTTATATATGGATACAAGATATTGACCACATTGGATAAGAATATAAGCATCTAAAAAGGCGCCTTCTAAAGGCGTTGTCGCCAATATAGCTTTACCATTATACTTGTTGTTTTCTTAAGTGTTATTTTAATTTTGTTTACGATTCACATACTCATCTACATTTCAGTACACAGCGTACAAATGAAAACTTTAATAAAATGAATAAATAAATGAAACGAACACATTTGTTGGTAAACACAAAGCTACACAAGGGGCCATCTGTGCTCCATCCATAGAAACCTGATTTGTATCGTTATGAGTACTCAGACTCACCGCTGAGCTATCAAGGGGTAAAACAAACACAACCATGCAGTATAAGGTACAATATCCTATTGTTATATTACCTCTTAGGCCCATTTCTATGAAGAAAAACTGGTAGGTGGTGTTTAGATTACTAGGAACTACAAATAAAAATGATAAAGAGTTTTTTCGTCGTTACCTATTTAGTTTCACGAATTTATATGCGCCTTAGATAGGGTAA
>NW_013754536.1:0-2612 GCF_000517525.1 Limulus polyphemus | reverse complement strand
GACAGAATTTTACCCCTGTTTATAGCGTTCCCAGTTTTTGTTTTCAATGTTGATAAGTGAGTACCGACAGGATTTCACCCCTGTTTTCAAGGTTGATTTGCTTCACCTGTAAATTCAGTCTAAGATACAGTATGTGAAATGTTTCATACTTACAAGTTTAGATATATATATATATTATTTACATACATACCTTGCATGTAAACCACGTGTCAAACTAGCCGTATAAACGTAACTGATGGTGACAAAACCTTGTCGAAACGTTGTACATTTGCTGTTATGTTAAACTTATATTAAAATTTTTCTTCATTACCTATTCAAGCCGTCTCCAACCATTACCGTATAAGCTATAGAACTCTATCAACTTGAGTTGTTCAATTTGTCCAACTTTATGTGACGTCATAATATACGCGAATGTGATTAAATTTGTCAAAGCGATACTACATGTAACATGAAACTAAACTACATGTAACATGAAACTAAACTACATGTAACACGAAACTAAACTACATGTAACATGAAACTAAACTATAGGTAACATGAAACTAAACTATAGGTAACATGAAACTAAACTGCATGTAACATGAAACCAAAAGTACATGTAACATGAAACTAAACTATAGGTAACATGAAACTAAACTATATGTCACATGAAACTAAACTGCATGTCACATGAAACAAAAGTACATGTAACATGAAACTAAACTATAGGTAACATGAAACTAAACTATATGTCACATGAAACTAAACTACATGCCACATGAAACTAAACTACGCGTAGCATGAAACTAAACTATATGTCACATGAAACTAAACTACATGCCACATGAAACTAAACTACGCGTAGCATGAAACAAAAGTACATGTAACATGAAACTAAACTATAGGTAACATGAAACTAAACTACATGTAACATGAAACTAAACTACATGTCACATGAAACTAAACTATAAGTAACATGAAACTAAACTACATGTAACATCAAACTAAATTACATGTCACATGAAACTAGACTACACGTCACATGAAACTAAACTACATGTAACATGAAACTAAAATACATGTCACATGAATCTAAACTACACATCACATGAAACTAAACTACATGTCATATGAAATTAAACTACACATCACATAAAACTACATGTAACATGAAACTAAACTATATGTCACATGAAACTAAACAATTGTTAGGTTGTTTGTGTGTTTTAGCGCCAAACTACAGAATGGGCTATCCGCTTTGCCCACCACTGGGAATCGATGAAAGCCCATAAACTACTGAAAAGACTGCTAAGTGAAATACGTTAAAACTTGAGCACAACTCCAATGGACAGCTAAAGAAGATAGTTCTGGTCAGAGTCAAATTTTAAACAAACATTGTCGTTTAAAGAAAAAATATTAGAACACTCTTAAGGCACTACTGTTTGTAATTTCATCCTCCCTAGTATACCAGAACACCTTAAGGCACTACTGTTTGTAATTTCATCCTCCCTTAGTATACCAGAACACCTTAAGGCACTACTGTTTGTAATTTCCTCCTACCTAGTATACCAGAACACCTTAAGGCACTACTGTTTGTAATTTCATCCTCCCTAGTATACCAGAACACCTTAAGGCACTACTGTTTGTAATTTCATCCTCCCTAGTATACCAGAACACCTTAAGGCACTACTGTTTGTAATTTCATCCTCCCTAGTATACCTAGTGAAATTTATGTTCTTTATTTTGAGATCTGCGCTTGTTTTGTTTTATATTTCTCCAACTAGTTTACCTTCCTAGTGTTTTTCGTATTAAAATGTTCATATTCGTTTAAATTATGTATCTTGGTTTGTGTCGTATCCCGCTGTTCACTCTGTTACAATATCCGGTATCTACATCTGTAATAATACTAGCTCTGTGTCCGATACGTTGGAACCCTGGCAAGCGGAGAACAAGAAACCTTGTATCTAAGAAAATTGAATTTGATCCTCGAGAGAGAGAGACAGGGTCACCAACACAATTATACAAAGCAATCTACATCCTTTAGGTTGAAATATTTTTTATATGTACAATGTGTTTTCAATCAGTAACGAAATGAACAACTTGCTACAAAGTGAATGAAAAACTCGACAAAACCAATGACGGATTTACTTCCCAAATCAGTTTACAACTAGTGGAACTATTGACATGTTTTTAAATAACTCTGGTTGTTTGACATGCATTACTCACGTTATTAACAAAATACATTAAAATCTACTTACAATTTCCAGAAATGATGTTTTACTTGATTTTAGTTGAATCATTTTGATGTACTGTTTTCAGTCTTATCGGTTAGTATTTGTATAGAACAATAAGTTCTTGACAGCATCGTCTAACGGGCCTTCTACCTGATATTGTTATACCTTCCTGAAATGTCTATATATAACATTTTATGTCTATTTTACGAAGCCTGCACTTGTAAATATTCATATTTTATGAAGCCTGCACTTGTAAATATTCATATTTTACGAAGCCTGCACTTGTAAATATTCATATTTTATGAAGCCTGCACTTGTAAATATTCATATTTTATGAAACCTACACTTGTAAATATTCATATTTTATGAAGCCTGCACTTGTAAATATTCATATTTTAT
>NW_013754535.1:0-3776 GCF_000517525.1 Limulus polyphemus | reverse complement strand
TTGTTATAAGTATTTACCTTCTAACACATGGTTCGCGATAACTGTTTTCTGGACTTGCATCCCCGACATTATTGTCCAGTATTTAGCCGTGCACTTGTACACACCGATATCGGCAGTCTGAAAGTTGTGGATCGTTAAGTCGCCGGTGTCTTCGTGTACTTGGATTTTGTCATCAGTATTTTCTATGACACCCTTCGGACCTGTCCACGTGTAGCCGAAAACACCAGTGATTGAATGTTCAAGCTCGTACTGGTTAGGGATACAGTAAACCACGTACCGCCTGCCTTGTTCGATGTTTTCAGGAATAATGTTTACTTCTTCGGGCCGCAAAGAGGGCAGACAAAACAAACTCTTTGATGTTATAATAAAGTAAAATGATATTGAAATCAAACCTTCTAAAGAGATCTTCATTGCCACTTATAGTTTATTTTTAATATCTAGTATATTAACCTTAACTTAGATTACTTTCAGCGATTTAGGAATTATTTTCGTAAGTTCTGTGTTGCTAAGATACAGATTAATTGTTAGCGTTATTGTTATCAGCGCGTGCTGTTTAATATGCGAAAACACCAAATCAATAATGTATTTTAAATGTAACAGTTTAAGCGTCGAAGTGTGACGAAGTCTAAAAGCCAATAACACTAACAAGTTTGATAGATATTACGTATTGTTGTTTGACAATATTTGAGCTAGCGAATACATATTATTGTCAAAGTAAAAATACTTGAAATACTCGTTGGAAAGTTTAAGCACATAGCGTACAAAGAAACATAAAAATTACTTCCCAAAATTTGATTTATTTATTCAAGAGGATGTTTCAGACAACAGCTTTTATGGCATAAATCTATGATACAACGAGTTTCAGCCAGTAGGTCGGTAGAACAATAAACAACTGACGTGAACGAGTGACGTGTCACTGTTGAATTGATATTGTTGTGGTAGTTATAAAACACCAAATAATAATATGAAAAAAAAACACCATTGTTTCCACTTTCCATCATTTGTCTGGAGAATCATGAACTTATGGCCTATGAATGTGATTTTTCATGCCGATTCCAAGATTCTCACCATTTAGAAATACGCACCATGGTACACGTGGGAGTTTCTAACAGAACTGGACTTAAACTTCAAACTCCACCTAACTCTCCTATATAGTTTCACAACAAAACGTCATAATCACACCCCATTTCCATAGAAGTTAGAATTAAAAAGTCGGCCACCACCAGACGCTAAAAACACTTCCTAATCCTACAAAAGAAGTAACTGATGCATTTGGTGGAAAACAAAGTCTAATAATGAATAGTAGAGCAACAGCAAAAAATGTAAACATCTTTAATTAATGAATGTTTCGGAATTACACATATTCTATCTTCAGCAAATCTATGAAAATGACAACTGAACAATCTTTACATCAATTACTCATATAAAAATAGAATGAATCGTGTTAGAAAACTTATAAAATATTCAGTTATAAAAAAAGATATTTGAATAAAGCAAGGGGGAAAGAGTTTAAATTTCTTTGAGACTTGGATTTTCGTTCATAACATGTATACTTTCTGTTATCAACAGTTCGTGACCAATACAATCAGTAAGAGAAGGAAAAAATAAATAATGTTGATGTGCTGTAGACAGGTTCCACGGAAAATTAATAATTATTTTCTTTGCTGTAAAAAGAAGAAAATGCTCAGGTTCAACGTGGAAACCAGACGCCAAAAACCTACAACATAAACACATCGATAACAGTATTAAATATTAAGATAGTTTTGTTCATTTGGAGTTTTGCTGTGTTTTTCACAAAAAACATTTTAGCCTATCTAACATGTTCTGTACTGAAAAATATATTCTATCCAAGTATGAAATAAAAACAAACAACAGCATGCAAACACATGTAAAGTACCAGTTATAGTTGAAAACGAAATAACAATTAGACACATGGTAAACTAGAAAAACAACACAGTATATAAATTTGATAACTGGAAACTGTGTTATCTACAATATGGTAGATAGAAATAAAGTTAGCAACCAGACACATAACAAACTCAAATAGCAGTAAAAGTTTTGAAGTTTGAAACTCAATGTAAAGTAAATTATGTGAAAAATAAATGAAGAACAAGCAAACCAGTATATACATCTTTGCAAATAAAGAAACAGTATAGTAGTAGATACTACCGCTGGACACTAAGTGATCTAGAAGAACAGTACGTTACTATGGTTAACAACTAGACATTTAAAAAAACAGTGAAGAGTTTGACTTTCTTCCTATTCCAGAAAACACATTGAATACTAAGCCTTTACCTAGATGATGATGCGTACATCAATATGGAAAGAAATGACATCATAATTAATATTTCGTTGATTTTCACGCGAACGTATTCGAGAATTACCCACGATAATTTCTTTCAGACACATTGTGCTACTATATTAGATACTAGCCCTGATGATAACTGTTACCGAAACTAGTCGGCTGTATCTAATGATAAAAATTTTACTTTTCAAAGTCCCACAAACCGTCAGTTTTTGTGGTATTTACCCACGATAAAAGACCATAATTCTAGAGATATACATTAGAGGGAAGGCAGCTAATCAACAACACTCGCTGCCAACACTTTCACTTCTATAATTGGATAGTGGGATTTTATTGTCAACCTTACAATGTATCCACGGACAAAACAATGTGAAGCTCTATTTTTATTTTTGACAGTAATGAGGCGCAATCTCGTGGGTTGTCACATCTACAGTATGATACGTTAACTACGGGTTTCGCTGTACTCGGTATGATTGTTAAAAAACAACAACTAAGTTTTCATCTATTTAGTTTAACGCCAAACTTGAAAATAAAGACAGTCTAACGATCACAAGAGTATTTGATTTCAGAGTCAGTTTCTTTTATTATCATGTGTTCTTCAACTTTACCTTACAAGTTAACAAAAGGGTGTTTTAAAAACGAGATAAAATTGTAATTTTGTCAGAATATTCCACAATATTATTATCATATATGTTATGTTTCTAGTATTCTTTCCTGAGGTTTTGATGGAAAACTACACGAAAATATATTTCTACAAGTGTTTCCCTAATAGGCAGTACGGTCCACTTCACAGTTAAATCAGTAAGAATACTCTGCCTAAACTATCTATTAAAGAATATCAAAAATTATTTTTCGATACCTGCAGTGGGCAGAGCACAGCTATTTGTGTAGCTTTGTGTTTAACAAAAATGATCAGTCAAACTCAACATGTTGTTGTAAGCTTGTTGTAAAAATTGTAGCAAGGACTGTAATTAAATTTATCTGTGTTGTTGTTTTTTTCTTAAATAAATAAATGTTTTGATGCTCACTACATTTTATTAATATAACAGTAACTGAATGTGCGGTGTTCATTATGTACAGGGTTATAGCTTTGTTCACTGGATTTCAGCTATGAAAGTTTTCCAGCTTCACTGATCTCAAATGATTTTGAACAGCTGTCTTCCCTCTAGCCAATCAGTTCACAATTAGATACGACTATGCTCAGTTAACCCTCGTGTATCGTTAGAGTATAGGAATTTAGGTATTGAAGACCTGGGAGGGTCAGGTTCAAGTGACCTCTTCCTCCCTTCTGTACAATTGTTGATTTTGGTATTTTGAATTATAAATATGCATACGACACGAGGGCCAGAGTAAACTGCACTTACCCTGAACCCTTTATCTTTGTTGATTTTAATATTTGTGTTAAATATACTAGTTCTTATATTCCGTATTACAGAGTTCTGTCCATGGCGAAAAGTTCAACATATATTGG
>NW_013754534.1:0-1078 GCF_000517525.1 Limulus polyphemus | reverse complement strand
ATTATGTGGTATATAGTGGTGTAAAAATTTATCTGTCATAAACGAACCACGTATTCTGGGCCATTAAAACATGAAATATCGATTGACATAGGATAATTCAACATCTGAATATATTTGTTTGTAATATAATAATACTTTTCCATAATTAAACAGAAAGCGAAGATGCAAACAATTTGATGATACTTATTTATGTATTATGTATGATTTTTTTTAAAATAAGGTTCCGGTTGAGCTTTGTCTTTGCATTCTTATTTTGAATTTATTTGGGAAAATTTAAGCCAGTAACTCTAATAATCTATTAGTGAAAACGTAGGGAATATGTAATAATATGTCAAGTAATGGATAATACGCAAAGATCGACCAGTAGAATCTATAGTTGGTATAATACTTACTTAGTAGATGAAATATAACTGCCGTAAGTACTTTATATATTAGCTGGAAACATATCCACAACCTATCAGTGGTGTAGAAAAGAGCAGAGTGGGAGTGCTTGGCTAGACGAACAGATTTTACAAAGACGGATTGGAAGTATAATATAAGGAGTTGCTTAAAGCAGCTCCCTTGTTGCCAAAGGCAGCTCAATCTAGGGGGGGGTCTGGGGGCATGCTCCCCAGAAAATTAATATAATAATACAATTTACAGTTGCTATATAAACCAAATATGTAAAAGTATGGGTGCTACAGCACCCCCAGTTCCGACGCCTCTGTACTATTTTGGACTATAATAAACTCTATATATTACTGGCACCACCTACATATGGATGGAAAACAATGAATATCTTATGCAGTAGCCGTGTCAACACTGAAAAATATTCAGAAAACCATAAGCCACAATAATTACTTTATGTACAGTCAGATATCATTTTAGTTAATTTACCTATTAGTTATGGCCAAGATAAATACTGTATATATTATTAGAGTGGTTTTAGTTAGTTTACTTATTAGTTATGGCCAAAATAAATATTTTATTTATAATCGGAGATCATTTTAATTAATTAAGTTAGTAGTAATGGCATAGATAAATACTATATATATTATGAGAGGTAATTTTAGTTAATTTCTTATTAGCTGAAGCCAAG
>NW_013754533.1:0-1069 GCF_000517525.1 Limulus polyphemus | reverse complement strand
AGACCAATGCTTAGATGGGCAAAGGAAGAAACCCTAGCAGTCGAGTAATAGCTGTAGTGTGAGCGGAAGTAAGTATTATTGGAAATGCATTTTTGATTTAAGAAAATGTTAACTTAATATATAAGATTTACCTGAAAGTGTGTTGAAACAGTAAAAGGTATAGTAAAAATTTGTACAATTCTCTTGTTGACCAAAGTTCGAACACTTGAAAGTGTTTGAAAATATTATAAATCATTATGAGATGCTTTATTACACTTCACATTTCCCTATCTGAAATCTTTAAGGTATCTTCTTTTTATATATTATTGTTTAGAGTTTTAGATATTATTATGATTTGAATGTTCCTTTTAGATTCACTTGTTTTTAACTAGTTACTTAACACTTTTCTCACGTGTCAAAGGCCATGTTATCGCATTTGTTGACTCACATTCAAAATTTTATTGAACTACTATTTTATGAATTTATGTCAATAAGTTTGGTATCAAACTAGATTATATTTCAAATTTTAATATAAACATTATTTGATTTCTTACTTTAAAAGTAAATATAAAAAAAAACACCTAAACATCAATTTTTATGTGTCATGTGGTATGTTCAATGCAGCACTGGTTCAAATTAGATGTTTGTGCTCACAAAATACAAAGTCTATAGTTTTGTACAAATTAGGAACTCAAGTTACCAATATTTACAAGGTAGAACATAAAATAAGAATCTTCTATCTTTTCTGTTTGCTGAGATATCGCTTATGTACTGAATCAAACACATTGGCCCAACTCACCTCTTTCTGTTTTTGGAAACGCTCCCTTATATACACTTACTTCTGTCTATGATGTGTGAATAACCAATTGAAAGCTCAGAATGTCCCCCCCTCAGCCATTTTCAAGTATTATGACGTTATCTTGTTCTTTTACTACAAGTCTTCAAACTGGCGAGTCTTTAATCTGCTCAAAATTTCTTATTTATACAGCTTAATTACTATGCTTGATAGATTATAGTGGAATTCTATGGTATCGATATAGTAATTTATTATAACAAAAAAATTATTTCATTTCACATCCACCACTGCAAA
>NW_013754532.1:0-1079 GCF_000517525.1 Limulus polyphemus | reverse complement strand
CGAATTAACACAAGAAAATTAGATTTTAAAAACCCATGTCAGAGGCTGAAAAA
Source organism: Limulus polyphemus (assembly GCF_000517525.1). Classification (NCBI taxonomy): domain Eukaryota; kingdom Metazoa; phylum Arthropoda; class Merostomata; order Xiphosura; family Limulidae; genus Limulus; species Limulus polyphemus. Next base: position 1,026 of record NW_013754532.1, on the reverse strand, counting down.
TCAGCTCCCGCCGAAGTTCTCTCCAGGAAGAAATTCTCCAAACTGAAAATGAAGTTGAAGTTTACTAATGTTGCTATAGCTTCTAAAACCCCAACTCTACTGTAAGTAAAGTCTCTCTCTTTTGATCAGCTAGTGTAGAAAATATTAAGTTTAAACAGTAAAGTTTTTATTACTAATCGTTTGATAACTCATATTTTAACTGTGTAATGATTTCATTGATGTTAAATAAATATTATTTTGAGTATATACCGTTGATCTGAAACTCATATTCTTTAATCTAACTGTAAACTCCTCGAGTTAGCGACTTGTGGCTCCACTCGTCAAGACAAATCCTCCAATAAATAAATTTGGTGTAAAGGGTAGTTGTAATTAAAACTCCAACAATTAAGCTCACCTGAACACTTCCTTTTACAGCTGGTGCAGTCTCGAGGATTTTTGGAGTAGCTAACGACAGGTTGGTTAAAGTAAAGAAATACGGAAAAAGTAAGAAAGTCAGCCGATGTACTATAAGTAGTGTAAGTTAGGAATAAGTTAGAAATAAGTAGTTATGGCTACTGCTGGTGTAGACACGACTACAGAAGAGGGTGGTACATGCCCTAGAGTCGATAGAAGGGCTGATGCTGACCATGAAGCCGCAGTGGAGCAACTCGCACAAATAGGGCCCCGTGGCGCAACACACTTAACAAGTGCTATACCGCTGTATTACGGTAGTTCAGACGAGGATGACAAAAGCTTTATCGACGCCTTAGATGAAGCAGCTAGAATATCAGGCTGGAGTAATGCCCAGAAAGCTGATATATTATGTTTAAGAACAGCAGGAGAAGCTAAACGTTACATTAGGGCTTATGGCTAGCTTCGTGAAACAACAGATTATCAATATCTAGTGTGTAAGCTACTAGACGAGTATAGGACACGAGAAACTACTAATGTAATCTTAACAGAAATGCATAACCTATATCAACAACGTGGCGAATCAGTCCGAGTTTTTGGACATAAGCTACAAGAGTTAGGTAATAGATTGTGCAA
>NW_013754531.1:0-2118 GCF_000517525.1 Limulus polyphemus | reverse complement strand
AAACGATGAAGTCAGTAAACATTGGATGGTGGTACCTGTATTACAAGAGGAAGTTAATACACATTTGATAAGTACCTATGATACATAAAAAATGAGTTTACACTTGATGGTGGTATTTTTAATACATTAGGATGTTGGTAGGCATTTGATGGTGGCACCTGTTATAAACGAGAGAGGGAGTAAACATTGGATGGTGGTACCTGTATTACATGAGGAAGTTAATACAAATTTGATAAGTACCTATGATATATAAAAAATGAGTTTACACTTGATGGTGGTATTGGTAATACATTAAAATGTTAGTAGACATTTGATGGTGGTACCTGTAATACATGACAAAGTCAGTAGACATTTTATGAAGGTACCTGTAATAAACGAGAAAGTCAGAAAAAAATGGATGGTGGTACCTGTATTACATGAGGAAGTTAATACACATTTGATAAATACCTAAGATATATAAAAAATGAGTTTACACTTGATGTGGTATTGATAATACATTAAAATGTTAGTAGGCATTTGATGGTGGAACCTGTAATACATGACAATGTCAGTAGACATTTTATGAGGGTACCTGTAATAAACGAGAAAGTCAGTAAACATTGTATGGTGGTACCTGTATTACATGAGGAAGTTAATACACATTTCATAAGTACCTATGATACATAAAAAATGAGTTTACACTTGATGGTGGTATTTGTAATACATTAGAATGTTGGTAGACATTTGATGGTGGTACTTGTAATACATGAGAAAGTTAGTAGACATTTTATGAAGGTACCTATGATACATAAAAAATGAGTTTACACTTGATGGTGGTTTTGGTAATACTTAAGGATGTTGGTAGGCATTAGATGATGGTACCTGTAATACATTAGGAAGTCCGTTAACATTTGATGGTGGTAACTGTATCACATGAGGAAGATAATACACATTTTATAAGTACCTATGATACATAAAAAATGAGTTTACACTTGATTGTGGTATTGGAAATACATTAGGATGTTACTAGACATTTGACGATGGTACCTGTAATACATGAGAAAGTTTTTAAACATTTTATGAAGGTACCAGTAATACATGACGAATTTAGTAGACACTTGATGGTTGTACCTGTAATGCATGTGGAAATTATTAGGCATTGCATGGCGGTACCTGTAATACATGAGAAAGTCAGTAGACATACTATGGTGGTACCAGTGATATATGAGAATGTTAGTAGATATTTGATGGTGGTATCTGTAAGAAATGAGGAAGTTAGTAGATATTTGATGGTGGTTCTTGTATTACATGAGGAAGTTAGTAGACATTTGATGGTAGTACTTGGGTTACATGAGGAAGTTAGTAGACACTTGAATGTGGTACTTGTAATACATGAGGTAAATAGTAGACATTTCATGATGGTACCATTAATAAATGAGGAAGTTAAAAATATATTTGATACGCACCTATAATGCACAAGGAAGTGAGTTTACATTTGATGGTGTTACCTGTTATACATGAGGAAGTTAGTAGACATATCTTGGTGGTACCTGTAATACACGACGATGTTAGTAGATATTTGATTGTGGTACCTGTAATATCATAGGAGATAGTAGACATTTGATGGTGGTACCTGTAATACATGAGGATGTTATTAGACTTTTGATGGTGGAACCTGTAATGCATGAGGAAATTATTAGGCATTTGATGGTGGTACCTGTAATAAATGAGGATGATAGTAGACATTTGATTGTGGTACACCTAAGTCATGAGGAAGTTAGTAAACTTGTGATGGTGGAACCTGTATTACATGAGGAAATTAATACACATTTGATAACAACCTATGATACATAAGAAAGTGAGTTTACACTTGATGGTGGTATTGGTAATACATTAGGATGTTATTAGACATTTGATGGTGGTACCTGTAATACATGAGAAAGTCAGTAGATATTTTATTAAGGTTCCTGTGATAAACGATGAAGTCAGTAAACATTGGATGGTGGTACCTGTATTACATGTGGAAGTTAATACACATTTGATAAATACCTAAGATAAATAAAAATGAGTTTACACTTGATGTGGTATTGATAATACATTAAAATGTTAGTAGACATTTGATGGTGGTACCTGTATTAT
>NW_013754530.1:0-1079 GCF_000517525.1 Limulus polyphemus | reverse complement strand
GAAGAACAAGAACTAAACATTATCTTCTACATATACATGTTAAAAAATGGAACTAGAAACACATATTAAAAGCATAACCTACCATTATCTACCATGAGTACATGTGAAGAAGTAGATGTATACATTACCTTCTATGTCAACATATTAAGGGGTAATAAACCAGAACAAAATATCAACTATGTGTTACATGTGAAAGAGCAACTAACTGTACTAAACATTAACATCCATGTTGACATGGTAAAGAATAAGTATGATCAACATCATCTGTGTGTGTGTACACACATGAAGGAGGGATGAACTATGACTAAATGTAATATACCATGTGGTATATGTTAACCCTCTCACCACAGCCATCCTTTACTGCACATGTCATAGGGTTTTTAGTGAGTTACATTCAAATTTAATTAAACTACTTTCTGTTCATGTTATACCAATTAGTAGACCATAAAATCATAGCTAATAATCCATATATTAATAGTATATATGTTTTAAGTTCTATACTGTATTAAAAGTTAGTATCAAAACTGTAATGGCATCAAACAAGTACAAGGTGGTAATGTGGTCGGTCAATTCGACTGAGCCTATTTAGAGAGAGAGTTAAAGAGTAAGTAACTATGATTACACATTACTGTCTATGTATTAGAAGTTAAGGAGTAATAAACAATATAGATAAAATACCTTCTACGTGTTACCTGGTAAGGTAGGCTGGACAAGGCAGGTCAGGAAGAAGAAAGGTTTGTTTGTTTTGAATTTTGTGCAAAGCTTCACGAGGGTTATCTGCACTAGCCATCCCTAATTTAGTAGTGTAAGACTAGAGGGAAGGCAGCTAGCCATCACCTCCCACCGCTAACTCTTGGGCTACTCTTTTACCAATGAATAGTGGGATTGACCATCACATTATAATGCCACATGGCTGAAAGGGCAAGCATGTTTGGTGGGAAGGGTATTCGAACCCGTGACCCTCAGATTGTGAATTTAGTGCTCTAACCACCTGGCCATGCCAGGCAAATAAGAAAGGAAACAATGGCATATGTAAGGCAGGAGGTGTGTTGCATTCCTACTGGCTGGGCTGATGAGAA
>NW_013754529.1:0-1073 GCF_000517525.1 Limulus polyphemus | reverse complement strand
GTAGTAACTCAATGTCTTCTTAACTCCTGTTAAACTATCATGGGATTGATGCAGCAGAACTTCCCATAACTTTCATGGTATAACCATTTGCCAGGTCATTACTTTCCCATCTCTGGAGAAGAATAACATCTTCAAGCTTCAACTGGTCCAATTGTGACCAATACTTCTTTGTCACAGGGCTTAAGCTAGACACCTTCTCCCAAGCAGGGCACAAAACACTTGCTTGTAGAAAATCAATTATTGGCTTCAAATCTTTGTCTTTCTCTAGCTCTGATTTAATATCTATACCTGGTTCCATTTCACCATCATCAACTCCTTCAGTCACTTGGACTTCAGCTTGATGACACCTGGTTAGCTCAACCTCTCTTTTAACACTTACAGAAATTTGGCCTTCACTGTTCCCAAAACGTCAGTTTATCGAAGTTAACTTCACACTTCCTCGGTTGTAAGTAGTCCAACCCTAATATGCATTGGTCTTCAATGTCAGCCAAGTATAATTTGTGTCTGTCCTTCATGCCCATGAGCTCAATAGTTACCCACACTGGTCCCCACAACCTTGCATAATGTCCTGTTACACCACAGAGCTTCTGTATGGCTTCTGGTACTCCTTTGTAATCCAGCACCTTGATACTCACGAGGGTTTGCTGAGATGCAGAATCTATGATAAAGTTGCACTTTTGGCCATCCAGCTTTCCTGTCATATAGACACTATGTGTGCTTGCCATTTTACACTTAGCTGTTGGGACGTTCACGATGGGGGTTGGTGGGCATCCCTCAACACCAACCACTACTGGTTTCCCCAAGGCTGTCTTCTTGGTAGTGTTCTTCTTACACTGACTCTTCATATGTCCTTGCTCTCCACAGTTCCAACAACCTTTCTGGGTAGCAGCTTTTTTTTGCCGTGACCTCTTCCCTGTGTTGAAGTTTCCAGCATTGAGCTGTCTTGTGCCCAGGTTTATTACAGTGCCAGCAAAATCCCTCAAACTTCAATGGGAGCTGCCCTTTTCTGGCCTTGAATCCTAATGGACTGTACCAACCTTGGTATCTCTGTGCTGGACTTAATGTAAGATTCG
>NW_013754528.1:0-1080 GCF_000517525.1 Limulus polyphemus | reverse complement strand
GAAAAGCCAGTGCGTAATTTTTCAAAAGAATGAAAAGATCAAAATGTTTGGAAATACAGAAAATGATCCTACTCATTTCTTTGCTTCCAGATTATTTCACTGCAATTCTATTTTCTAAGGTGAATAGCAGGCTAAGCTGTCAAGAGGAAACGCAGCTAGAAGATGGGAACTTCAGTACATCAGGACACCGCTCTATTGTGTGAATATACTTTCTTTTTTTACCACTACTTCGCCCCTTGTTGATAGATCTTGGGTCCATGCGGAAATACATGCTAACTTGCGGTTCAATATTTTGTGTTTTTCAGTTTTTATGGGTGTTTTTGCGTTTTTTTACAATTATATATATGGGAAGCAGCTTTTCATGTCCTAAGATAACCTTTCATTAATCATGAATTTATACAACTTACGTCCAGGGAACGGGTACTTCGGCTAGTTGCTATTAAATTAGAATTCATGCTTGCTGAGATCATAGGACGTATTATCTTTATTAAAATTACTTACAGAAGACCGAGAAACTTTAGGTTGAGATAATATTAACTGTGAGCTCTTCGTTGGTAAACTTGAGAACTTATAACACAAAATTTCGGGGTTCAATCTCTTCGGTTACACAACACAGACATCCCGTTACGCAGGCAGTTGATTTAATTCTTACGATTCATCAGAGAAAGTAACATATTTTACTGGTTTATTAAACCCCTCACCTATTTTAAATGCGTAGATATCACTTTTACTAAAACATCACCAGTATCAAAGATTTTAAAATTCACATTCATTTTGTGAAACAAAATAAAATGAAGTTTCTTGGCTCTAATGTATATTGATATTTGTTTAGATTTTGGTCTTATTTGTTCGAGGTTATACAAGAACCTTTAAAACATCCAGCTCTGACTATTTCAAACACTAATTAAATAGAACATTACATTAATTCTACAATCTAAAAGTACAATCAGAGACACACAAGGATGTTCTACTAGTCCCGTTCGTAGGACTTTAATCTCAGCAAGTCCCTCTGTCTGTTTGTTTTCTTTTTGTTTGTTTTTGAATTTCGCGCAAAGCTACACGAGGGCTATCTGCGCTAGC
>NW_013754527.1:0-2265 GCF_000517525.1 Limulus polyphemus | reverse complement strand
ACCTGTATCGCTGAAGTTTCTCAGAGAGAATTTTTACGGGAAATTATCAAACAAGCAGATACGCAACAGTATGTAGGGATATTATGTATTATGTATTGCTCATCATAGTCTCAAATCTCTCTTAAAACAATGCATGAGACTTTTACATACCACAACGCTAAAATTCGGGGTTCAATTCCCTCGCGGTGAACACAGCAGATAGCCCAATGTGGGTTTGGTCTAAACAACCAAACCCATCAAACATTGTATAATCTTCGGTGAAAAACGATATTCTATAATCTGGTTATATGTAAGAAGAATACCACATTACACAAGTAATAAAAAGAGTACACAAAAAATGAGATAGGGGTAAATACAAAAAAAACATACAAGAAATTCCTACATAACTAGTCAAATATTTCCAAGAAAAACATTTATGTACAATAGGTTTGAATAAAAGCATTTAAACTGCATGTTGCTATAAAGGCTTACTATGGCCAATTCTTATAAGCTTGTAACATTGACTCAGTGGCTGCTTATATAATGATTTTTGTATGGTTTTGTGTATTCATCCTTATCTTGTTTCTGTAAGTTTTGGCATTGTCATCCCTATATCATCCTTATTTTTTCAAAAACATTTTATTACTATTTTTGTTCTGAATGAAAGTTGTTATGAACGTGTCAAGTTTTAGCCTGGTGTGATGAGTTGTCTTGATGGACATAATGTGTTAAAAGTTAGTGACACGTGATTCTACTTCCCAAGATAAAATGCAACATTTTGGTGTGTGAACCATTGCAACAACTTCAAAGAGAATCAGAATAATCAGTAGAATATTTGGTTGTTACGCTACTCGCCGGTTCTCTACTTTAGCGATGTTCCTTGACTAAACAGAAGGTCTTAATAGCTTTTGAAAACATAAGTTAGTTAATGTGTAAATTTGTGCTTAACAACAAACAAATAAATGCGTGTCAAAAGTATTACAGGGCAATAAGTTTCGGGTTGGTTAATTTCCCCGAAAAGGGGCCGAAGGGTGCCTGGAGGGGTCACTTGTATTAAACACTCGCACTCCATACAGTAGTGTGTTGTCTGTCAGTCAGTCAGGAGACAGTAAAATTACGTCACATAAGGACGCTTAATATTGTGATTTGTACTGTCGTGACGTCAGTAAAACATGCGTATGCCATGACTCTCGAGAAGAATTATGCACTCTGTAGGCTACTACACAGCATGACATATGAACTTCAAAAGCAAGAAATAAGAATACTTGTTCCCCTTAATTTTGGTTTTATTGACTTATGAACAAAAACACTTTTAGGGACACTGCGGAAGTACATTTAAAAACTATTTTTAAAAGTGTTTGTTAAAGCCATTTAACGTAGAAAAACTGCAAACAGTTGACTGACATTTTTCCTTCTTTTTTTTTACCGGGCTGAAAATATTTTTACATCATGGAATTCAGGATTGTCTATATTATAATACATTCATCAGAGGGGAAAGTTTGTTTGTTTTTGAATTTCGCGCAAAGCTACACGAGGTCTATCTGCGCTAGCCGTCCCTAATTTTAGAGTGTAAGACTAGAGGGAAGGCAGCTAGTCATCACCATCCACCGTCAACTCTTGGACTACTCTTTTACCAACGAATAGTGGGATTGACCGTCACTTTATAACTCCTCCACGGCTGAAAGGGCGAGCATGTTTGGTGGGACGGGTATTCGAACCCGCAGATTGCGAGTCGAGTGCCCTAACCACCTGGCCATGCCGGGCCAGAGCGGAAAGAAAAGACAATTATTGTAGATTAAAAAGTTGTATATTTATGTAAGTGTTCACCAAAACAATTTTACATTCACAAATGGTGAATTGTCTCTCAAAAATTTATATTATAAATATTTTCAAAGCATAAAAATTAGGGTTGACTGGATTATGATAAAAAGTTCAATTTAAGTTATGACCATATCATTTCATAATAAAACAGTCCTCAGGTGGGACAGTGGTGAGTCTACAGACTTGACCTATCTGTATTATTGTGTCCAATGGTACCGAATCTCTCGATTTTTAGTGTTACTTACTGCTGAGTTAATTTGGGGGGTGGGCGCAATTAAAAAAAGCTTTAGTAGAAAATTTTCATTTCACCTATGCCATGGCCAGGTGACTAGAGCGCTTGACTCGTAACCTGAGGGTCGCGGGTCCGAATCCCCGCCCCACCAAACATGCTCGCCCTTTCAACCATGGGGACGTTATGATGTACGGTCAATCTCGTTATTCGTTGGTAAAAAAAGTAGCCCAAAA
>NW_013754526.1:0-2069 GCF_000517525.1 Limulus polyphemus | reverse complement strand
TCCTATCACAACAATTTGGTTTGTTTTAAATTTCGCACAAAGCTACACGAGGGTTATCTGCGCTACCCTTCCCTACTTTAGCAGTAAAAGGGTAGAGTGAAAATACCTAGTCAGCACCACCCACCGCCAAATATGGGGATTCTTTTTTACCAACGAATAGCGGAATTAACCGTTACATTATAACGCCCCGGGGAACAGAACCTCAGATTGTGAGTCAAGCGCCCTAATTACCGGCCATGCCCTTATGACAACAAATAAATTTAATAAATACGAATGGGTTAATTGAATTTGCTGTACAAATGTTTGAATGGTAAGTTAATATTGCATAGAGTCAGAGATCCTTAGGGTTCTGATATAGCCAAGCCTGATTATGAGCTATTGACCAAAAGGAATGTAGCCAGATAGTAGAACCTATCATCTCATGCACTTTGTCAATTTCATTCATCCAAAAAAGGGGTTTAGTGTCAGTTGTATAATGTAACTATAGGTGAAAGTGTGGAACACATTCACCAACAGCACGACTTGAACTTTTCAATGTGGAGTCTGACATGTTAACCATTAGACTAAGTAAAGACCGCTGGTAGAAAAGGCACTGGTGTATATTCAAAGACATTTTTATAAGAAGTAAAAAAACACATATGAACGACTTAAAGAAACCACCAGTTTCTATTGTTACGTCTCCGTTCGTTAGTTAATTTTCCGTAAAAATTCTTTTCGAAGAAACTTTACCGATACAAGTTCTTTCTTAAATAAAACTGGTTTATTCTTTCTGAATACAACTTTGCGATACACTTAATTTCAACAGTCGCGCTATAACAAACGCTATAATTCACAACGAACGTCTCACGTGCTCAACAATACGTCTCTCTCTCTCGGTCCGCAGTTCAATTACACATTACCTTACATTGCTTCTTGGCCGGTCTTATATATACAAGACTACCCCAATCTAGTAGTCTCCCGACATTTTATGAAGGTTCGAGAAGGAAGTGGCGTGATATAAGCGTCACGTGACCTGCGTTGTCGTAACACTGCCCCTTCCTTAGTATTGTTCGTCCCGAACAATAGCATCTTACATTAAACAAATAACAATTAACAATAACTTAATTAAATGTACAGAATTACGAACACACAATTACAATTCAACAAAGTCTCTTAATTTTACGGGACGTATCTTCTTCCGTACTGGCCTCCGTCTCGTTGGCTTCTGCTTCATGTGGGGTTCATCTGCTTCATCAGGAAATGTCCTATCATCGGTAACAGTCACATCAGTGGTAGTAACCATATCAAGGGCTTCACTGTTTCTCTTCTCAAACTGAGTAGAGTTTCTTCTTCGACAGTGGCTTTTTCAGGTGACACTTCTTCAGCAGCGTCATTTGTTCCTTTGTTCACTTCGTCCCAATTGAAATGTCCTGGACCGTGATAACGCCAAAGCCTGTTGGCATGCACCACTTTTGGCTTACCTCGCCGACCACATTTGATTCGGAAAGTCACGTCTGAGAGACGATTAACTATGTCATGTGGGCCTTCCCATGGAGAAGACAACTTAGGAGACTTCCCTTTGGTCTTGCTGGAATTATACAACCACACCTTGTCTCCTGGTTCAAAGCTGACTTCAGTAGATCTCTTATCATAAGATAGCTTCATCGAATCAGCAGACGTTTTCAAGTTTAAATGCACTTGATGGTGAATATCATCCATCCTTTCCGATAACTCTTTCACAAACTCTGACACATTCTCAGGCAACTCTTCATAAGGTGGGCGTCCTGTTAACAGATCCACTGGCAACCGAAGTTCCCGACCAAACATCAACTTTGCTGGAGTGTATCCAGTGGTTTCATACTCTGCTGTCCTATAGGCCATCAACAGTGGAGGGAGTAAGACATCCCAGTCATCTTGACGGCTATTACAAAACTTTGCCAATTCCTGTTCCAATGTCCAGTTGTACTTTTCTACCATCCCATCAGACTGTGGGTGAAGTGACATTGACCTAGTCTTTCGGATGCCAAACAACTTGCAGCATTCTTGGAACACAGCTGATTCAAAGTTACGGCCTTGAATGCAGTTCACAT
>NW_013754525.1:0-1076 GCF_000517525.1 Limulus polyphemus | reverse complement strand
CTTGTTTATTATCTCGTTCTTCTTGTTTCTTTTGCTGCTATTGTATTGCTGCCATCACGTCTGCTAAGCTGTTATTTGATTTGCCTCTTCTCGTTTCCATTTCTTTTTTTTTTTTCGTTCCACTTCTGACACCAATTTGTTACGTCTCCGTTCGTTAGGTAATTTTCTGTAAATTCGTTCCGACGAAACTTTAGCGACACAAGTCCTTTCATAAATAAAACGGGTTTATTCTTTCCGAATATAACTTTAGGATACACTTAATTTCAACAGTCGCTCTATAACAAACGCTATAATTCCTCAACGAACGTCCCACGTGTCCAACAATATTCTCTCTGTCAGCATACATTCAATTACTCATCCTCCCCGTCGCTTCGTGGCCGGTCTTATATATACAAGACTACAATATATATAGAAGGATCACGAGATTTAAGGAAAGGACATGAATGTTCAAGAACGACGTGGCGTGATACTAGTCACGTGACCTCGATGTCGTAACAATATTATAAATGACCGATATAAAGATAGCTTTCGGCCGAGGCATATCCAGCTGACCTGATGGGCTCTGATATTGAGTGAAAGGCTTCATCGGCAGTGGTGTAAGGCACATAAGATTGAAATGCTGCTATATTTGTCTTATTGAAAATTCACGTAAGCCAGTAAAAATATATTTAATTAAAATCATTATTCTACTTATCGATACTTAATGTCACAAAAACTGATCTACAGTAGCGGTAAAGTTTGACTACTATTATAACTAAATAATTTCTTATTTATCTCGTACATTATTGACATTCAGGAGTTGCACCTTAAACTGATTTACCAAAAGAGTAAATTAGGTACGTCTACTGTATATCTAGAAAATATATATAGCAAAGTGATACCGAGTTCCACTAAAACTGACTATGTCTGCGCTAAGAAACAAATAGAATGGACACAAAGTGTAATAATACACAATGAAACAATCTTTATTTAAACACTACAAAACTGCAGTACGTGTACTTCGCCTTGCCTCATATTTTGTTATAAATAACGGACAGTTGTCTTTATTGGATCAGCGAATTGACTAAGATGGATAT
>NW_013754524.1:0-1080 GCF_000517525.1 Limulus polyphemus | reverse complement strand
TAGAGAAGATAACGTCGTCGGGTAGGGAAAATGTACCAAAAGATAGTTAGTTTCACTGCTAAGTTAGGGACGGCTAGAGAAGATAACTGTCGGGTAGCTTTGCGCAAAATTCAAACCAAACCAAAACTAACAAGTGTGTGTCGTTTTTTAAACATAATATTAAACAAGCATACACGACTAAACAGAAAGCACGCGCTCTTAAATAACAACTAAAAAAAAGCATTAAAAACACCAGACGACTCAAACATAGACAACCACTTCATGAATATAGTAACTTATTACATCACAACCAATCGTAATATAGATATATATTTATATACACCACACTTCACTGAGGACACACCGCAATAACAGAACAGAAGCAGAACACGATTACACAACAAAACAACTTATCAGACCCGTCACAGTAACATAATTACAAGAAAACATAAAACTTGAAAAACAAAGAACCATCACAAAACAAAATTCAAAACATATTACTCAAGAAAGGCTCTCTGAGATTATTAGAACATCTCACATCTTTATACAACTTATCTCTAAAAACAAGATACATACCAACCATTTGGAAACAGGCCGATGTTCTTATGTTCCAGAAGGAAGGAAAATCAGAGAACAACCCTGAGCCCCATATGTCTAACAAGCAAGCTAGAAAAACTACTTGAAAAACTAGACTCATAAATTACCTTGAAATTAAATCAATACTCCCAAAAATACACAACAACAACAACAAACAACGGATCACCTCGAAATAATACACGGCTTTAATAAAAACAATCCATAGTCGTATGTTTTCTAGATGTTGAAAAAGTATTCAATAAAGTATTGCACAATGGACTCAGATACAAACTGTCCAAACTGGGCCTCCCCCATAGAAATTATTCGCTGGGTTTCTAACTTCCTGGAAGATAGAAGCATCAGAGTTAAAATTGAGGGCACCTACTCCGAGTGCTGCACAAGGAGTAATACTTACTCTGTTTATCATGTATGTCTGTCTCTCAAAGACCCAAACCACACTTTTTGCTCACAGTTCGTAGATTATGTTGCAATCTAGAAGAGCGCCCCAAACCCAACAACAGCAAC
>NW_013754523.1:0-1076 GCF_000517525.1 Limulus polyphemus | reverse complement strand
GCGAAATTTTCATGTTGGGCTGGGATTAGAAAGGATCCCTTAAGTTTCCACTAACTTCATTTCAGTAACAGCATATTTCAATCCTGATAATGTTATTATTTTGTTGTTTTTTTCTATCAAATATAATAACTATACACTAATGAACACTCAAAGATTTTAATAAGTTTAATGGGTGTTACTTTAATTGGACACAGTCAATGCCAATATTATATAATGTCTGATAAACATTGTTTACTAAACACGCTGTAAAATGTAAAACATGTATATTAATAAATGCTTTATCTAAGAACTATTATGATGAGAAAATGATCTCAAATACACCAATACACGATACGTTATTTTAATATTTTAAACCTGTACCCGTAAGGATAATCTACTAGTTTAGTCACAAATAATCATTATTGCCAAGATTTATTTCATATCAAAGCAGACTTATTTATATATAATATGTCTTCATTTGAAACAAGAAATATAAGAAGGTACCATTCATATTACATAAATAAAACCACTAAACTGGAAAAAAACAGCCACGTTTATCATCATTTGAAAATGCACGTTTTAATGAAGAAGAAAATAAAAGCTTGTTAGAAAAAAATCACTCTTATGAGCTTCACTTGATGGTCTTTGTTGAATTAAAAACTTTTAAGTAACATCACCCTCTGGAGAAAAATGGTGACCAGTAGTGAACATCAACCGACTAGTCTTTGTTGAATGCAAACCATTAATGGGCTTCACCTGCTTAGTCCTTGTTGAAACACAAACCACTGATTGTATATTCATTATTTATAGGTTTTAACTTTTTTTTTAGTTACATAGATACAACTTCTGTGGTTACAACACTAAATAAAGTAAAAAAAAAAAACCTATAAGTAATGCATATACAGTCATTGGTTTCTATTTGAACAATGACTAAATGGGTGAACTCGTTAACACAGGTTGAACACAGGTAACTCCTTATTAGACTAGCTTGTCTTTCGAGAGGAAACACTGTAAATATTAATAATGGCTGGAGACGGCTTGAATGGGTAATGAAGAAAAACTTTAATATAAGTTTAACATAACAGCAAATGTACAAC
>NW_013754522.1:0-1222 GCF_000517525.1 Limulus polyphemus | reverse complement strand
CTACAAAATTGTCATCTCTTGGTTCAGTGGCTAATACTACAAAATTGTCATCTCTTGGTTCAGTGGCTAATACTACAAAATTGTCATCTCTTGGTTCAGTGGCTAATACTACAAAATTGTCATCTCTTGGTTCAGTGGCTAATTACTACAAAATTGTCATCTCTTGGTTCAGTGGCTAATAGTAATACCACAAAATTGTCATCTCTTGGTTCAGTGAGTTAGGGATTTGGAGAAGGAATTATCAAATTCTACCCACGTTTTGGTTAACTACTAATGTAATATATCTAATTAATGGTTTATTCCAGAGTATGTGGCTAAAGAAACAAATCACACATTTTTTTCAGTTCTTCTATGATTATAGTATTGGTAACTGAGAATATAGCAACATTTACCGAACAATGGATTTAGTATGAAAATAAAAAGCGTGATGTGTGTTTATATATATATATATATATATATATATGAAGAACAACGAATAAACTTGTTTTAGTGTTAAACGCGGTGTCATCAATGTAATTTTTGACAGTCGTTATAGGTAATGGTTACAGAAAAATTAAAATGGTGAACATAAAACCTTTTGTGAACTTACTCTCTCTAAGAAGCCCACTTGTACGAAAGATTATATCAAGTGATAATTAATTTACTTAATCTCAAAACTACCAATATCACACGTTACTAAAGAAGTGTAAAGTGGTTAGTGTGTCAGGTAACCTATCGAAAGGTCCAAGGTTCATGTCGCTAATCGTGCCCAGCACTTTCAGCTGTGAGGGAAGTTATAACTGTTAACGTCAATCCCGATATTCTGTACAACACAGCCGTGTAGGCGGCGGGTGCTGCTGACTCGTTGCCTTCCCTAATGGTCAGCTATTCAAAATCAGAAACTTGAATCTGTAGGGGGGTCTCCGACGTGGCGTTTTAGCGTATCTGTCGCTAGGTGCCGTTCAGGCTGAAAATACCAAATAAACGTACGGTATTTTTAGCCACTAGGCTCGTAAAATGGCTCTGAGTTGTTTTTTATTATCAAGTACAAACTTTTAGCTCATAGCTCCGTTATCTCTCGACCTATTAGAGATCTAATTGCAGTTTTGGACTCAGGAGGTCAAACTCTATCGATTGATGTATTTGTCCACGCCCAAGGTCTCATCGATTAATTTATTCTAATCTTGCCTAAAAGAATTTCAGTTGAGGGTAGGCCAGTAGAGATCCTGATGTAATAAAATCA
>NW_013754521.1:0-1070 GCF_000517525.1 Limulus polyphemus | reverse complement strand
GTTGTGTTCAACCACATTAGAAGATTTGGCTTTCATAATAAATAAGTTGTGTTCAACCACATTAGAAGATTTGGCTTTCATAATAAATAAGTTGTGTTCCACCACATTAGAAGACTGGGCTTTCATAATAAATAAGTTGTGTTAAATTTATATCAACAATAAATCATTTCTCAATGTATTGTTCAAGATTTGAATCGCCCCCCAGTGGCACAGTGGTATGTCAGCGGACTTACAACTAGAAACCGGGTTTCGATACCCGTGGTGGGCAGAGCACAGATAGCCCATGGTGTAATTTTTGCTTAATTTCAAACAAGCAAATAAAGAAATAAGATTTGAATTAAAAATCTTTATACTCATAAAGCGCAACTTTTAGATTTATGTCAACAATAAATCGTTTGTCAATGTATTGTTCAAGAGTGAAGTCTTGGTATGTTCAACTTATCTAATTTTAATAGTTTCATGTTCTAAACCACGATCAAAATGTCTGGAGTAAGAAAATGAGTTTCTTTAATGGATGTCTGTTCTACACAAGAACTTGACGTAGTGTTGAATGATTATTACATTCAATGTGTTGCTTCCATTGAGTGCGTACTTTTCTCATTGTGTACTTTTAATTTACACTCAAAATTGTCTAATCTTATTTGACAGAATACTTTCATATCGTGTAAGTATTTTTTACACGTGGACATTATGAAATGTGGTGGGATAATTTTTTAACGATTTCACACAAGCAATTAATCAAGCATGAACAACTTCTTATATGCAGGCTGCCAAAAAGATACGTGAAATCGATACGAGCTCCAGCTTGTATGGCACTTAGCATGTCTCAGTTACAGCTTTCGTCTGTGAGAGAAGTTTCCGTCTTCTTGTCGACAGTGAACACCCCCATACCACATCAAGATAAACTGTGAATATACAGTAATATGTCTGTATCCGTACTGCAACTTTAAGATCCTTGTCGAAAGTGAACACCCCCATACCACATCAAGATAAACTGTGAATGTACAGTAATATGTCTGTATCCGTACTGCAACTTTAAGATCCTTGTCAAAAGTGAACACCCCCATACC
>NW_013754520.1:0-1076 GCF_000517525.1 Limulus polyphemus | reverse complement strand
CTATCGATGTTACACGTTACATAGTAAGGACCAACAGTGGCATTTCGTTATCTATCGAAGCTACGTATCGTAAAGCAAGGTCTAAAAGTGAATAATCTACACAAACACCAAATTTAAAGTAAACATTTCCTTGTTCCAATAGTTGTCAAAACGAATTTAATATTTTCTATAAGAGCCTGTGCAATATACAATAGAATGGTTCGACCCAAAAGTCGACGTTATTCTAATAAAACAATAAAATGTTTTTTTTTCTTTTACTCAACTAATTTTGGAAGTGCATCTCAAACAATTGTAATTTTTGAAACTAGTAGTCTCAAGATAAATAGTTTTTATTTTGAATTAAAGGCTGGTTATCAAATAACATGCTTTTTACACGTTTTGCCAAATGTAACATATTTTCTTATCATTACATTTTGTGATGATTATAAAGTTTCCTTTTTTCACGTTTTATTAAATATTATATTTTCCCCGTTCAATTCTGTCCGTTTTTTACATTGTACGTTTTTTTTTTTAGTAAAGATTAACATTTGATATTATTACCGTTTTTTACACTATTGGTAAAGATTAACATCTGATATTATTACCGTTTTTTACACTATTGGTAAAGATTAACATCTGATATTATTACCGTTTTTTACACTATTGGTAAAGATTAACATCTGATATTATTACTGTTTTTTACACTATTGGTAAAGATTAACATCTGATATTATTACCGTTTTTTACACTATTGGTAAAGATTAACATCTGATATTATTACTGTTTTTTTACACTATTGGTAAAGATTAACATCTGATATTATTACCGTTCTTTACACTATTGGTAAAGATTAACATCTGATATTATTACTGTTTTTTACAGCTTCTTACTGAATATGGTATGGGAAGAATAAGTTTGAACGTTTTATCGGCGACCTTTTCAGATATACAAGTTAAGGGTAAGCTGTAAGGATGGACACACTATATAAGTTAAGGGTAAGCTGTAAGGATGGGCACACAATACAAGCTGTAAGAATGGACACACTATACAAGTTAAGGGTAAGCTGTAAGGATGGACACACTATACAAGTTAAAGGT
>NW_013754519.1:0-4951 GCF_000517525.1 Limulus polyphemus | reverse complement strand
ACTACGGGTGGGCACTACTCCCCTCGTGCCCATAGACCACGGGTGGGCACTACTCCCCTCGTGCCCATAGACCACGGGTGGGCATTACCCCCCTCGTGCCCATAGACAACGGGTGGGCACTACCACCCTCGTGCCCATAGACCACTGGTGGACACTACCCCCTCCCCTCCTCTCTCTCCCAAATGCTTTCCATACATTGTCTTAATAATTCCAAATCCAATTATAAAAATTTCGTTAAATATGCTCAAAATATTTGTCTGTATTGGGAACCAATAAGTTTTATAAAAGTAACAGAGGAAACTTAACAATATAAAAAGTAACAGGCACCCGACTTATTATTATTTGTATGATTATTTTATTAACCCATCACTGATAACAAAACTACTGTGCCGCTCCTAAAACAAAGCTAGCTGCATGACGTCACTGCTTGAAGGATCAAAGAAAAGTTTATTCCAAATCCTGATCTTCCGAAAAATCTAATGAAACTAAGACATATTACAAAATTGTCGATACATTTGGAGCTGTTGAATTTTGTGTTATTTTCAAGCTGTAGAGACCTCAAATATATCAATAAGTAAGTTATAATGTGACGGTCAATCCCACTATTCGTTGGCATAAGAGTAGGCCAAGAATTGGCGGTGGGTGGTGATAACTAGCTGTCTTCCCTCTAGTCTTACACTGCTAAATTAGGGACGGCTAGCGCAGTTAGCCCTCGTGTAGCTTTGCGCGAAATTAAAAACAAACAAACAAACTTATGAAAATAATACAACTCGTCTCATCATAACTGTATATACAGAGAAAAAAGTATTGAAGAACTTCTTCAATACTTTTTCTCTGTATATACAGTTATGATCTTCTTCAATACACAGAGAAAAAAATATACAGTTATGCATAACTGTATATTCAGAGAAAAAAGTATTGAAGAAGATCATAACTGTGTATACAGAGAAAAAGTATTGAAGAAGATCATAACTGTGTATACAGAGAAAAAGTATTGAAGAAGATACAGAGAAAAAGTATTGAAGAAGATATATACAGTTATGATTGAAGAAGATACTTTTTCTCTGTATATACAGTTATGATCTTCTTCAATACTTTTTTCTCTGTATGTACAGTTATGATCTTCTTCAATACTTTTTTCTCTGTATATACAGTTATGATCTTCTTCAATACTTTTTGCTCTGTATATACAGTTATGCGGCGGAACCTTTCAGCATTTTCTGCTTTACAAATTTGGATTTATTTAATACTAATAGTAACAGTTTAGTAGTAGTTTATTATTACATAGATTTAATAAATAAACATAAATTAGAATACCAAGCTTTCGATTTTCTGGGGGTGTTCTTTGTTTTCGTTTGTTTGTTGGTGTTGTTGTTTGCCCTCTTATAAAATTTTCGAACAACTGTAACAAAAACATATTGTTTCAAGCGCCAAGAGTTAATATCCACAAATCATTGAATCATTTCCCTCTGATTCCACTCTGAACCACTGTCTATATTGAATTCGTCCTTACTTATTTCGACTTCCTAATTTTTGTTGGCTCCTGTCTAACTATTCTTTATAAACATAGTTGCTGGATTTCATTCTTTATTTGCTGTCTCTACAGATGTCTCTGTTCTCAAAGTCCAGGTTATCGTATTACAGTTAATGGAAATTTTAACACACAGTAAAATAACTTTAGCACTTCGGTCCATCGTTTGTTTGTTTTAACTCAACAGAACACCGTCCAATTGGATGTGTAAACAGCTATGTAGATGGAATGCTTAATACCCGAACAGCAACTACAATTAAATTCCCCTGAAATTCCTTTGCACTATGTTAAATGTACGGTGATACTGACTTCTAAAAAATTATGTGTTAGCAGGGCTTCATGATCGAATCCATGACTTCATTCTGCTCTCCTCAAATTCCTCAAAGTCTTGATATATGAACTTTGGGTCCAGTACGTAGGCTGTCAATCAGAATGTCGGCTAGTTAATGTCATCATCAAACACTATTCATCAGTTGCCGGAATTAGTGGCTGTCTTCAGAGAGCTGCCTCATGGAAGGAAAGTATTAGACAATATGGATTTATCACCTTCGGGGTAGTCGTGATGATAAAAAAAAAAACAGGAAGATTTAAAGGTCTGTAGAAAAAAATTAGCGAGTGTCAAAATGATCGACGAGTGCACATTTTGGAACCACACCTTATGTCATTCGAATGAGGAAGCATTGAACAAAATCCCAGAAATGTCCTTATTAAATTCATACTATCGGTCGGGCTGTGATCTATTCGTTTATTGATCATGATAATTATTTGTCGTAACGGAAGTTGTTTTTTTTTAAATCGTTAATTCTTATACTGTTCTATTTTAAAATAGTTTGAAGAACTGAAATAATGTTGCAACCATCGAATAGGATATGGGCTTATTTCTCCTGAAGAAGAGAGGACCACCTTTCGAAAGGTGGCAAAGTTTGCCCCTGAAGAAGAGAGGTCAACCTTTCGAAAAGGTGGCAAAGTTTGCCCCTGAAGAAGAGAGATCCACCTTTCGAAAGGTAGCAAAGTTTGTCCCTGAAGAGGAGAGGTCCACCTTTCGAAAAGGTGGCAAAGTTTGCCCCTGAAGAGGAGAGGTCCACCTTTCGAAAAGGTGGCAAAGTTTGTCCCTGAAGAAGAGAGGTCCACCTTTCGAAAGCGCTCGGGTTATAGGTTTTTTTATTCACCTCTATCAAGACTTCTTGAATCTACGTGTTTTTCTAACGTCATGAAGAAAATTATTGATTAGTTTCTTTTGATGTAGTACCGTTCGTTGTTCAGAGATGTACCAACAGAAAAAATATTATGTTGTTTGAGGGCGTTAAAAATCGGGTTGCGATGGTGGGAAGATTACAAATAGTACATTGCATAATTGCGCCTAACAACAGGTAAACAAATAAAATCAAGAAAGATTTAGAAGATTCCATCCCCATTATGAGAACCGGATAGAATATTCCAGAAACAAATTTGATTGGTAAGAACTATCTCGAAATAGTTAATTTATGTTAGAATTTCATCCACACGAAGGTTCATAAAATTTGGATACCATTCCGCCAAGTTGTTGATAACAGGGGATCGTCAACATATTTAGTTTCTAAGTTCATTGTTAAATATGTTCTTTTATTAGCAACTTCTCTTACATTTTCGGTTAAGAATTCATCTGAATTTAGAAATAAGATTAAGAATATTAATATAGAAGAAATTTATTATCATAAATATCAGAAGAAGAAAAATGTGGCAAAGTTTGCCCCGTATAAACTTGTAGTACCTTAACAAAGAATAGAATAAAGTATAAGCCTGTGGTGCCAGAACAAAGAATAGAATAAAGTATAAGCCTGTGGTGCCAGAACAAATAATAGAGTAAAGTATAAACCTATACTACCTTAACAAAGAATAAAGTATAAACCTATACTACCTTAACAAAGGATAAAGTATAAACCTGTAGTACCTTAACAATGAATAGAGTAAAGTATAAACCTATAGTACCTTAACAAAGAATAAAGTATAAACCTATACTACCTTAACAATGATTATACCGACTCACTTTAATTTAACTTATTTTTATGTTAACAACGAATAGAGTAAAATACTACCTTAACAACGAATAGAGTAAAGTATGAACCTGTAGTAACTTAACAACGAATAGAGTAAAGTATAAACCTGTAGTAACTTAACAACGAATAGAATAAAGTATAAACCTGTAGTACCTTAACAACGAATAGAATAAAGTATAAATCTGTGGTACCTTAACAACGAATAGAGTAAAGTATAAATCTGTGGTACCTTAACAACGAATAGAGTAAAGTATAAACCTGTGGTACCAACGAATAGAGTAAAGTATAAACCTGTAGTACCTTAACAACGAATAGAGTAAAGTATAAACCTGTTAAGGTAGTATAGGTTTATACTTTACTCTATTCTTTGTTAAGGTACTACAAGTTTATACTTTACTCTGTACTACATTCGTAGGGTTTTTCTTTATTTCAGTATAATATACGGACCATGTTATTAAATATTTTTCATATTATCCTTATAACTGATTTTGTATAACAACAGTTTATGTGCTTTAGACATGACAAGTTCATCGATTTCAAGAAACATCTTAATTCTATCAATACAATTCACTTTATAATGTGATGTTTCTGTGAAAAGAGAGGAGTGGGTGGGGGTCTGTCTACTTAGGTATACAGAAAGACTTGTCATTCCGCCCAACTGTCATAAAAAATTTCCCCATTTTTTGTCTTTTGTTCATACAACCGTGACTGGCTCTTCATATAATGAAAATCTAATCTTAGAATTTAATTATTTATAACATATAGCAATTGATAGAGGTTATGAACCTAATATAATAGCTAGGATCTATAAAAAAAATATTGTAATAAATTACAATTTCTGAATGTACCAAATTATAGACAATAAGTAAGGTTAATAAAGAATTAATATGTTTGCCATACGCTCCACCATTGTCAACAAAAATATAATGTGTTCATGAAAAAAAGACGAGTTATCAAATAGCCTTTAGTCCTCAATTAAAATTAATTAATCCTACTAAAATAGACGTAGCGTGTATATATATACGTTTCTATCCATGTATGTGACCGAAATAATAAATACAATGTGGCGCCATCTATTGGGTGACACCACAAACAAAAAATCTATAAAGAAATTTCAAGATTCAGACAGAAAATAACTACGGTATGTGCAACAAGCATTTCTTTATAATAGAACACAACTTTAAATAAATGTACTTTCCTCACAACAAGAACATGACTTTCACTAGGACTGTACATGGGTGTTTGATTATATTTTCATTGATATAATTTGTAAATATAGTACTAGATAAATTGAGTTCTTAAAAAAAACATTTTTTCAATAAAAGGTACCACTTTTAATGTATAAAAACATTATAGTTTATATCAGCACAATCCGTAACAGTTT
>NW_013754518.1:0-1292 GCF_000517525.1 Limulus polyphemus | reverse complement strand
CAACTAAGTTATACAGTGATATAAATATAAGTATTTTTTCCTAGGATGAACTTTTCTTGTACAATTTCATAACAACAGAGTTTTTACTTATTCACATGGAAATCTTGTGAACAGTAAGGTTTCTTGTGGATATTTTGTGTTCTATTTGTGTATTTGTTCTATATGTAAAGTTTTGTGAGATGTCAGACATATTGATCCTGTAATAAGGTTTGTAATGTTATCATCAGGTCATTATTCTTTTAGACACATGATGAATCGGGGAATGCACAGTGGAGACAAATATTTCTTGCTGTGACTGAGAGAGACATCTTATTTTACGATCTTGTTCCGTGGACGAAGGAGGCTTGGGCCGTCCCTGCACACAGTTCATCTCTGGTTCAGACAAGGTATAATACAGTGGACTGTTTTGTCTTTTCACATGTCTGGTATTATAGGTCTAACAGAAACATTTTTAATATCTAGAAGTTGTATGATTCATAATGAGATATACTTAATTTGTTTTTCTTGACCAGGTGCAGGTCCCGATGTAGTGTACAATTGGATTTGTTCTAAGCCTAACTTTACAGACTTCAGTGACATGTGGTTTCAATGATTCTTTGTACATAAAACGTTGTATTTTATGTTGGCATCTAATGGAACTAATAGAGAGAGTGCTACTTTAGTGTTTTATCTCTTGTACAAGTCGTGTTCTCAACTTTTAAATTTTCTTATTTCCTGGATTCAGGCTAGTTCATTCGAGTTCGACCAGGAACCATCCGGCTAGTATTTCCATACCGGGTATTACAGATGTTACGAGCTTCACCCTCAGGATTGCAACAAACCAAGGAGTTGATTCAAGGGTGATGAGGGTTGAGACGCACAGAGAGCTTGCCACCTGGGTCCGTCACTTAGTCCAGGGGGCGCATAATGCAGTGCTAGCAATGAAGGAAGCCCGGTATTGTAAGTACAGCATCATACACTAGAGTTTAAAAGTGAAATTGTAAAGATAGTTCGATTTGGAGGCAGAGACACTACGTTCCAGTCACAGTGTGAGGGGTGGGAGCACTGGGAAATATACGTCCCAGTCACAGTGTGAGGGATGGGAGCATTGTGAAGTATACATCCCAGTCACAGTGTGAGGGGTGGGAGCATTGTGAAGTATACATCCCAGTCACAGTGTGAGGGGTGGGAGCACTGGGAAATATACATCCCAGCCATAATGTGAGGGGTGGAAGCACTGGGAAATATACATCCCAGCCACAGTGTGAGGGGGTGGAAGCACTGGGAAATATACGTCCCAGTCACGGTGTGAG
>NW_013754517.1:0-1080 GCF_000517525.1 Limulus polyphemus | reverse complement strand
GTATTCGTTTTGAATCAAGCCTAATTAGGTTTAATATAACACGAATGTGTCAATCATTTCAGCCGTAGTTTATTCAGAGTATTCGTTTTGAATCAAGCCTAATTAGGTTTAATATAACACGAAAAGGTTAGTTTTTTTCCCGTAAACTTGTGAATTTTCTTATCCAGTAAACTTAAAGAATCAGGGTCAGAGTACAAAGAAAGAAAAATTTCCAGACGTTTTCTTTGCTTTACTTCATTTTTTTGAACTTCTATGCTTTTACTAACTATTATTCAGAGAACCCTAAAAAAAATAAGATAACGTAACGATATGAAAAAAAAAATCGTGACCTATATAAACTTTCAAGATAAATCAGCAATAAAATGGCTCTTTTTTGTTACTGTATTACGGTGGGCAGAATACAGATAGCCCATTGTGAATCTTTGCACTTAATAACAAATGTACCGATTAGAACCACCCTCTTCCCCCAGAATATCAGCGCTAAAATTCGAGGTTCGATGCATGCTGTAAGCATATGACAGCTATAGTTCATTTACTGTTTGTAAAGAACAAACTGACAAGGGTACCCATTATAAACACGTCTGAAAGCTATTTTTATTTCAATGAAGCTGTTGTATAAAAAGATAAAAACTGAAACTGGAAAAGTTGACCCATTACGTTTTGCCACTCTCATCAAAAGATAATGGATTATACCACAAGGTCAGTATTTTTATAGGTGTATCAGATGGCTGAGAATAAACACAGGACAAGTTCTCATCGAACTGAAATCACGTGCTAGATCGTGAAGCGTAAGGCTGCGGAGCTAACTCGCCACGAAATGTCTTTCAGTTTTTACAGTAACCAACCTAAAATATACACCAAGCTACGTTTGTTTAGGCTACCTTAACTATAGGTGTTGGACATCTACGTTTGTTTAGGCTAGTTTAACTACAGGTGTTGGACATCTACGTTTGTTTAGGCTACTTTAACTATAGGTGTTGGACATCTACGTTTGTTTAGGTTACTTTAACTATAGGTGTTGGAAAGCTACGTTTGTTTAGGCTACTTTAACTATAGGTGTTGGAAAGCTACGTTTGTTTA
>NW_013754516.1:0-1074 GCF_000517525.1 Limulus polyphemus | reverse complement strand
TTCATTGACTAATAAAACAACTCTAAAATACATAATAAAAAAATTTATTCAGGCTTAAAAAACACAGCTAGCTGTTCACGTTAGTTAAATATCTCTGTACATAATGTGACTATATTTTTTAATGTTCAGCCGTAGTTTTCTGCTTTATGGCATAATATGACACATTAACATTTTTCTTTGTTGAACTGAAATGTTATTGAGACAACAATAACAAAAACTATATACACATGTGACAATTACACACGAGTTACCTACAAAAATCAAAATGACCACTTTACGTTAACTTAATCACATAATTGTACAGGGAAGTTTAGCCTTTGCTGTAAGGTTGAAAGGAGTAAATTGTCAGCATGATTTGGGCTTCAAGTTAATGGTAATGTAGCTGCTAAATCAAGTGTTCAAGCTATATATTTCCTACATAGGAAGATGTAGGGGAAAGGTTTGAACATAACCTTCAGAAAATGTGTTTTAAAACAATGGTACAAACCTTACAATTACCTTTTTATAATACTTAGACAAAGAATTAGTGAGAAAACAAATTTTTTACCACAAGCAAAGGAATATCATAGTAGTGTATCCCAAGGAAATAAAAGTATATCAATGGAATATATCCATATACTCCAAGAAATATCACAGGAATGTATGTACATAACCTAAGAAATATAAAGGAAGTACATCTATATACGCCAAGAATATAAAAGGAATACATCCCTTAGTGGCATAAGTATGCCCCCGAAATTACAGGGGCGGCAGCAAGAGAGTCTGACAAAGTTAAGAATTGCCAACAAGGAAAGAAAGTGGAGGTTGTACTATTCTGTTAAGTTAATGATGTAATCCAGTCAGACTCATAACTACAATTATAGGGAAATAAATGTAGTGGACCCTGTTAAGTTAATGATGTAATCCAGTCAGACTCATAACTACAATTATAGGGAAATAAATGTAGGGGACTCTGTTAAGTTAATGATGTAATCCAGTCAGACTCATAACTACAATTATAGGGAAATAAATGTAGTGGACCCTGTTAAGTTAATGATGTAATCCAGTCAGACTCATAACTACAATTATAGGGAA
>NW_013754515.1:0-4766 GCF_000517525.1 Limulus polyphemus | reverse complement strand
ATCATAACTATTAATAAATGATTTATCATAAATATTAATAAATAATTGATCATAAATATCAATAAATAATTTATCATAAATATTAATAAATAATTTATCATAAATATTAATAAATAATTTATCATAAATACTAATAAATAATGACCATAAATATTAATAAGTAATCATAAATATTAGTGTGAAGTCCTGGCCTGGCATTTGTTTATTAACTGTGTTGAATTTATTTCTAAGTGTTTTTATTGTAAATAAATTGTGTTTTTGTTGTTGAACCATGATTGTAGCAGCGCGTTCATTTTAGACAGTTACAAAATTTCAAACGTTTATCAGCGGAAACATTTATCGCTAGATATTTTATGCTGATTTTCTAGAAATATTTTCACTTTCAAAAATGAAGTTGTCACACTAAAATTAAAAACTGATTATGCAGGTTAAGTAAATATTTCATCAGCACGTATTTAACCAAGAAAACTTGGGATATCAAAATAGTTTTGAAGTGTAATGAAATATACAAATATTTCCTTTTTTTTCCCACAGATGGCAAGTCTACTATTTTCTGTCTGCTTGTTCACTGCCGTGAGGAATGAAATAAAAGATTTCTGATGGAATAATTTTGTTTAATTTTGTTGTCATAGGAACTTAAAAAGTGCTGGAGAGGTTACTTAGCTGGCCCAGTTATTTGATTAGGCCTGGTAAAACAAAAAAAATAACAAATCATTTTAAAGAAATAAAGTATAATACTACTATTATATACAACATACACGAAATTTTATTTTATTTTTTTTACGAATAAGTGTGAGTTCCATTGTTTTGCAAAGAAATACCCATGTTCGATTTGACAGAAGCATGTTTTAGAATTACGATTTAATTATTGAGTCTACTATAATGTCGTATATTTTATTATTGAATGTTCTTTATTTTATGTCTACTCTGACCTTTAATAAAAAATCTCACTTCTGTGCACAGTGCAAATTTACCAGAATCTTCAAACTATCTGTGCAAAACAAAGGTTCATCTTTGATGCGCACTTTCAGTCATTGTCGTAATACCACAATCATGGGGATGTAATCTATATTCATAATCGTTTACTTAACTTGAATGCTACATTATCCTTATACATCTGTCTTACTTAATATGAACCTCAAAAGTTGTTGTAAACTATTCTATATTCATAATCGTTTACTTAACTTGAATGCTACATTATCCTTATACATCTGTCTTACTTAATATGAACCTCAAAAGTTGTTGTAAACTATACTATTTTTCATAATCTGTCTTAATTAATGTGAACCTCAAAAAATGTTTAATTTTAAAGCTGTATTTGTGTTTCGTTTATAAGAAAATGGCTTATTTTTTTACAGTTTTGTACATTTTCCATTTGTTAGGGTTTAATAAAAGTCCAGGTTTTAACCAACTGTATGTGAGTATATTTTCTTAACTGTAACGTGTTACTTATATTGCACAGCTAAACGTTGTAACGTGTTACTTGTATTGCTCAGCTAAACGTCATTATGTGTTTCTTTTATTGCACAGTTAAACGTTGTAACGTGTTACTTATATTGCACAGCTAAACGTCATAATGTGTTTCTTTTATTGCACAGCTAAACGTCATAATGTGTTTCTTTTATTGCACAGCAATCTCAGACGTCAACAAAATGTATAAACTTTGCAGGGGGTGAATACTTTTGCATCGCCAAATGATTAGGGCGCTCGACTCGCAATCTGTGGTCCTGGTTCGAATCCCCGTTCCACCAAACATGCTCGCTCTATCAGCCGTGGGGGAGTTATAATGTGACGGTCAATCCCACTGTTCATTAGTAAAAGAGTAGCCCAAGAGTTGGCGGTGGGTGGTGATAACTATCTGTCTTCCCTCTAGTCTTTCACTGCTAAATTAGGGACGGCTAGCGCAGATAGCCCTCGTGTAGCTTTGCACGAAATTCAAAACAAACAAACAAGCTACGGGTGAATTAGTTTGTTTGTTATTA
The DNA here is from genome assembly GCF_000517525.1 of Limulus polyphemus. NCBI lineage: Eukaryota > Metazoa > Arthropoda > Merostomata > Xiphosura > Limulidae > Limulus > Limulus polyphemus. Next base: position 2,784 of record NW_013754515.1, on the reverse strand, counting down.
AGTACAAAGCTACGCAATGAACTATGTGTGTTGTGCCCACCACAGGTATCTAATCCCGAATACTAGCGTTCTAAGCCACCAGTCTTATCGCTGAGCCACTGAGGAACCCCAACTGGTAAGGGACTAATTATAAACGGGTTATAATATATATATATATATATACATTATTTACTATTTTTAGAAATACTTCATGTTTTATAGTGTATACGTTTAGCTGTGCAATAAAAGAAACACATTATGATGTTTAGCAGTGCAATAAAAGAAACGCATTATGACGTATAGCTGTGCAATTCAAGTAATACATCATGACATTTAGCTGTGCAATTCAAGTAAGACATCATGAGATTTAGCTGTGCAAGGTGTAACGAGAATTGCGCTACCACCTCTAAACTGCAAAACATATATTAACAAAATCTCAGCAACATGATTGATGAAGAAAGTAGAGCCTCAAAGACTTCAAATAAACTGGTTTTATCGTGAAATACACATATCCAAGACCACCTTTGAAAAAGTGTGAAAAGCAGGTTTAAAATATTCTTTAAACTGGTTTTATCGTGAAATACACATGTCTAAGACCACCTTTAAAAAAAGTGTGGAAAGCAGGTTTAAAATATTCTTTAAACTGGTTTTATCGTGAAATACACATATCCAAGACCACCTTTAAAAAAGTGGGAAAAGAATATTTTAAACCTGCTTCCATAAATTAATTATATCACTGAATAGAAAGGATGGGCATAATGGAATGGTATTCCCAAACTCTGGTCATAAGTCTTAAAGTACATATACAAGGTTTCACTACCATTTTATGGTTGCAGTGATTTATCTTTACTCCACTAATGCTTTGATCCTGTTCAAAAAATATCACGTACTGAGCTGATTTCATAGAAGTTTGTTGTAAGAAAATCTCACTACCCCCATCAGTGTCTCATAGTAATTAGATTACAATGCTTTCTACGTAGTTTAGATCTCGGCAAATATAACTAAATATGACGTCATCGTTACATTAAGCCTCTCGCTATTAAGTTTGAATTGGTAGTGGTTTTTAACTCCTCCTACCATGCTAGAGTTATGTACAACTAGTTCATCTTAAGAACACCTAAGAAGATACCCAAAGAAAGTAGACTATATCCAATAAAAATGTTGTTCCTGGTGGAATTTCTGGAATTGTGCAATGATTCAATGTAAAAACGTAGAGATATAAAAATAACTTTATCGTAAATAAAAAAGTTAATATCTAAAATGAACGTTTGTTTGTTTGTTGTTTACTGTTAAGTACAAAGCTACACAATGGGCTACCACGGGTATCGAAACTCGGTTTTTAGCATTGTAAGCCTTCAGACTTGCCGGTGCGCCACTGGGGAGGGGGAAGCAAAAGCATTAGGACGTCACGTTAGTCAGGGCATACAAGATCACTATGAAATTATAATTTTTTACTGTGTATTGTTGTGAAAACCTGGTATCACTATTAGTTAAGGACCGGGTTGTGGCCAAGTGATGAACGTGCCAGGTTGTGGGTTGGTAAGTCCAAGATTCGAGCTTCGATGCAGTTGAACACACTCCACACTTTCAGGTGTGAACGTATTATAAGGCCAACAATCAATCTCGGTTCGAAATTGGACAAAACTATTTTAGCAGTAGGTACTGCTGACAAGCTGCCTTCCTTAGTCCATCCAGTGCCTTTTGACACATTGGGCAGGCTAAATGTCCATTCTGGTATGGCTCTACCCATGTGATACCAGAACCTTTCCGACCCTGAGATATATAATTATCCAGTTCCTCCTTGATCGTCCATATTTCGTTTATCCATTTCGTCAGTAGTTCAAATAAAGATCTGACCTGGCCATTTAGCCCATGCGCACTTACGGTTGAAAATGCGAATACCACTAATAATTAAACAAATAAACTACTCTCTTAATATTCAATGCTGGAGAACACAAGAGGCACCAGCCCGTTAGAAACATGACATTAAATACATTACACCAAATTCATGCAATTCTGACAACCAAGAAACTAAGTTATCCCCATTTTAATGTCCGACCTTGTTTCCATTTATCAACTGTTCAAGATGTAGAATACTGCTAAAATCTTCGTTAGTAAAAACTGAAGAAAAGCAAAATTTAATAACCCAGCCAAAGAGCAAGGGTCCTAAGACTGAGTCCCGAGGTACCCCACTTGTGGTAGTAATCCAGTTTGACTGAAATCCATTTGTAACAATCCTCTGCTTTCTTCCATCCAGCCACTCTTCTATTCAATTTGCTAACTTATCCTATACACCTATATGTCCCACCTTGTCAAATTCTTTTGAAAATACATATGCACCAAATCTACACATTTACCCTCACCTATTTAAGCAGTAACCTTTTCAGAGAATGTCAAAAGATTTGTAATGTAAGATTTTCCCTTAGTGAAACCATGTTGACTATCCAATAAAATTCTACACTTTGTTAAATGACTTTGTAAAGCGTCTTTTATCAGATCTTCCAAAACTTTTCCCACAACTGGTGTAAGACTAATGGGCCTATAATCACTGGGACAATTTTTATCCCCTCCCTTGAAAAGAGGAGTTGCATTAGCTAACTTCCAATCCTCTGGTACCTGCCCACTATTCAAGGACTAAAGCCTCTGGTACCTGCCAACTATTCAAGGACTAAATCCTCTGGTACCTGCCCACTATTCAAGGACTAAATCCTCTGGTACCTGCCACTATTCAAGGACTAAATCCTCTGGTACCTGCCAACTATTCAAGGACTAAATCCTCTGGTACCTGCCCACTATTCAAGGACT
>NW_013754514.1:0-1120 GCF_000517525.1 Limulus polyphemus | reverse complement strand
CAAGTTCCACAATCCTTCCAAAACCAGTAGAGTACATGTAGATACTAGCGTCACTCGAGGAGAGAGAGAAGAAAACATTTATCTAAAGCCAGTTTCTTCCTCAAAGCTTCCTTTCCAAGTTCCACAATTCTTCCAAAACAAGTAGAGTACATGTAGATACTAGCGTCACTCGAGGAGAGAGAGAAGAAAACATTTATCTAAAGCCAGTTTCTTCCTCAAAGCTTCCTTTCCAAGTTCCACAATCCTTCCAAAACCAGTAGATTACTTGTAGGTACTAGCGTCACTCGATGAGAGAGAGAAGAAAACATTTATCTAAAGCCAGTTTCTTCCTCAAAGCTTCCTTTCCAAGTTCCGCAATCCTTCCAAAACCAGTAGATTACTTGTAGATACTAGCGTCACTCGATGAGAGAGAAGGTTATTTTAAAGAAATTGTTATTATTACTGTCGTTAGGTACAGTAGCAGCGTAAAACTGACATAAGACAGTTGGTTTAACTTTGACTCGTAGAAAACGCATGGTGTAGAATATAAGACTAGTAGAAGTACTATAAAACAAAACCCTTAATAGCCCGTTCAAACAGGGATGTTATAGTACGTTATATATATAACCCCCCAGAGAATCCCGAGGAGTATCTAGAGAGCCCCCACTGAACACTCAGATACATTAATTTAGCTAAACGACTTGAGATTGTCCCTCCTCCACTCTCTTCCTTATTCTCGTTTTATGTTTATTTTAATTTCTTTTCGTCCCCTCTCACTTTCTGAACTGTATGTGCTCAGCGGCAAGTCAGTGGGCTTATAACGCGGGGGTACAGAGAACTGGTAGTCCATTGTGAAGATGTGCGCATGACAACAAACAAACAAAATGTTAGTTTTAAACTACCTATACTCTTTACGTGAAGCAATACACCGTTCAAACTGATGTTTATGTGTAGCCTCTTATGTGTCGACTGTTGAATCTAATTGATATTTATGTGTAACCTGTTGTGTCTACTGTTGAATCTAATTGATATTTATGTGTAACCTGTTGTGTCTACTGTTGAATCTAATTGATATTTATGTGTAACCCATTGTGTCTACTACATAAATATCAATTAGATTCAACGTAACCTGTTGTGTCTA
>NW_013754513.1:0-1285 GCF_000517525.1 Limulus polyphemus | reverse complement strand
TCTCCAAAAATAAATCAACATGAGAGAAGCAAAGATTCTACATAATATACTGGATCAAACAATCTCCAAAAATAAATCAACATGAGAGCAGCAAAGATTCTGCATAATATAGTGGCTCAAACAAGTTGATTTATTTTTGGAGGTTGTTTGATCCAGTATATTATGCAGAATCTTTGCTTCTCTCATGTTGATTTATTTTTGGAGAGGGGGCATTATAATGTGACGGTCAATCCCACTATTCGTTGGTAAAAGAGTAGCCCAAGAGTTGGCGGTGAGTGGTGATGCCTAGCTGCCTTCCCTTTAGTCTTACACTGCTAAATTAGGGACGGCTAGCGCAGATAGCCCTCGTGTAGCTTTGCGCGAAATTTAAAACAAACAAAGAAACATGTTTATGGCCAATAATAGGTAACATCGGACTGACAAAACCTAATTACACACTTTACAGTATGGTGAACAAATATCTTCTACATATCCATAGGCCTAGAAATTACAAACAATATCTTAAAATAACAATGATAGGAAGGTCTCTGTATTTCGAGTTAAAAATTTTATTCGATTTATGAAATTTTAAATAAAATAATATAACGCTTTTCTGTTGTTCACCTGACATCATCCGGCGAAAAGTTGTTCTAAATGTTATTTACCTATGGATTTATTCCAATTTGATCCTAGCAAACGTTTCTAATTGCTTTGAAATAATATTAAGCAAATTAAATTAAAACTTAAATTACTATTATTTTTTTATATGCTCGACAAAACTAATTATAATTTTACAGCAACAAATACTGGGGACGAATTTTCTCTCAAGAGCTCAGCCGTATAACACAGTTACATGAAATGTTTTACTACTCAAGTACAAACACGATATAACAGATTAAATTGTGAAACCAATTAAACTAATACCTTAATTTCATCACTTTCAATCTAGTTTTTTTTTCAAGACTTTTTATTGGTTAATTGGTTCATGTCAATTAGCCGCTCACTCTAAATATAATCTAAACTACCTACTTAAAGATAATATAGCTCTCTGACGTTTTTTTCGTGAACTAGTCTGAATAATCTTGTTTTTAAATTCCGATAACATTAAACATTCACAAATTTAATCTTGCAATGATTTGAGAACGTGTAACGTAAGCTTATTTCAGAAGAAAGAACACTAGGACCTTTGAGTATGTATGTATGTATGTATGTCCTGATATTTTCTCGAATCCCTGTCACACCAAACATGCTCGCCCTTTCAGCCGTGGGGGCGTTATAATGTGACGGTCAATCCCACTATTTGTTG
>NW_013754512.1:0-1081 GCF_000517525.1 Limulus polyphemus | reverse complement strand
AAACCAGTTTTATTTAAAAAAAGACTTGTGTCGCTAAAGTTTCGTCTGAACGAAGTTACGGAAAGTTAATTAACAAACGGAGACGTAACAAATTGGTGTCAGAGAGTGGGATAGAAAAAAAAAAGAAGAAGATGGAAACGAGAGGCGGAAAATCAAACTACAGCTTAGCAGATTTGATGGCAGCAATACAAGAACATCAAAAGGAACAAGAAGAGATACAACAGCAGTTGCACGAAAACCTGCAACAGTGACAGCTCCAACAAAATAAACAAGAAGAGAGACAACAGCAGTTGCAAGAAACCTGCAACAGTGGCAGCTCGAACAACAAAAGAAACAAGAAGAACGAGAAAAGAAACAAGAAGAGAGATTACAACAGTTGTTGGAAGAAAAAGAAAAGAAACAAGAAGAGAAATTACAACAGTTGTTGGAGGAAAAAGAAAAGAAACACGAAGAAAGACAGCAGCAGTTACAAGAAAACCTACAACAATGGCAGATCGAACAGCAAAGTAAACAAGAGAGACTACAGCAGTGGTTGGACGAGAAAGAAAATAAACAAGAAGAGAGATTACAGCAGTTGTTGGAGGAGAAAGAAAATAAACAAGAAGAGAGATTACAGCAGTTGTTGGAGGAAAAAGAAAAGAAACAAGAAGCAAAATTACGGCAGTGGCAACTGGAACAAGAAAGGAAACAGGAAGAAAATCAGCAGCAACTACAGGAAAGTCAACAACAGTGGCAAGAAGTACAAACCGAAAACATTAGTAAATTTAAAAGCGAATTAGATACGTTAAAGGACGATTTATTGTCTTTCACACAAGGAGGATACATTAACCATCGACTTAACCAGCCCCAGACAATGACAAGCCCCTTCTAGACTTTGCAGCTAAACCCTAATGCAGACATCTTCAGCCCTGTTAGAAGTCACATCCCAGATATGAATGTCAGTAATAGGAGTGATCCAGTGCGAAGGAAGCCATAGGAATATGATGGGAAAGCACCGTGGGAAGCATATAGAGCACAGTTTGAGCTACTGGCAGAGATGAATGGATGGACAGAGGAGCAGAAAGCAGTGTATCTGGCAACG
>NW_013754511.1:0-1299 GCF_000517525.1 Limulus polyphemus | reverse complement strand
TAGTGGGATTGACCGTCACATTATAACGCCCCCACGGCTGAAAGGGCGCAGCTTGGAAATATCGAGAGTTTACACTGAATGCATCACTAATGAAATAGTCATGTCGGTCGCATTCTTGCACTACACTTGGTTTACGGATTTTTTAAGTTGTTTAAACAATAATATTGTAGTTTTGTATAAACTTGGAAAATTCTGTGATTTTTTAACATTTCCTTGTAAAACAATTACACACTGACGCGACCTTTGTACCTGGATATCCTTCTGTCTCGTTGATTTTATAAATCATATGTTTTTTAATTAGATAAAGCCATTAATTAGATCTTTTTAATGAGGTAAAGTCATCAATCAGATGTTTCTAATTAATGTTGTTCATATGAACAACGCTCTTCGCCAGTGACGTGATCACATGTTTTTGTTATTTCAATTCTATTTATTCATACAAACATAACGATGACAAACACATGTGCGCAGGTCCTACAAACCGGGAAACAAACGGACCAATATTTTGTTACAGTAACTGTAGGGTTTTTAAACTTTAACTTGCACTTCAAAAATTGTTTCTGGGTAAATAGATAGACTTATAGTAGTATGTACGAGTTAGTATAAGAATACATAATAATAAAATACACGTGTAATATGTAAGTGTACGTGCTTATAGCTGTGGTGAGTAAGTGTACTTGCTTATAGCTATGGTGAGTATAAGTGTACGTGCTTATAGCTGTGGTGAGTATAAGTGTACGTGCTTATAGCTGTGGTGAGTAAGTGTACGTGCTTATAGCTGTGGTGAGTAAGTGTGCTTGCTTATAGCTGTGGTGAGTAAGTGTACGTGCTTATAGCTGTGGTGAGTAAGTGTACGTGCTTATAGCTGTGGTGAGTAAGTGTACGTGCTTATAGCTGTGGTGAGTAAGTGTACGTGCTTATAGCTGCGGTGAGTAAGTGTACGTGCTTATAGCTGCGGTGAGTAAGTGTACTTGCTTATAGCTGTGGTGAGTATAAGTGTACGTGCTTATAGCTGTGGTGAGTAAGTGTACTTGCTTATAGCTGTGGTGAGTAAGTGTACGTGCTTATAGCTGTGGTGAGTAAGTGTACGTGCTTATAGCTGTGGTGAGTAAGTGTACGTGCTTATAGCTGTGGTGAGTATAAGTGTACGTGCTTATAGCTGTGGTGAGTAAGTGTACGTGCTTATAGCTGTGGGGAGTATAAGTGTACGTGCTTATAGCTGTGGTGAGTAAGTGTACGTGCTTATAGCTGTGGTGAGTAAGTGTACGTGCTTATAGCTGTGGTGAGTACTGTGGTGAG
>NW_013754510.1:0-1625 GCF_000517525.1 Limulus polyphemus | reverse complement strand
TGGTGTTCAACCTATTATTATATGTGCTGGTTAGTTTGAGTAGTCTGGACTTGTTGGGGATAATTCTGAATATTGTTCAACCTATTATTATATGTGCTGGTTAGTTTGAGTAGTCTGGACTTGTTGGGGATAATTCAACCTATTATGAAGATGTGTATTGCGGGAGAGGGTATGTTAGTCTAGATAAACAATTTTGTAGTTTTTGTAATTTAGAGAACTGGATTTATTTCGCCGTTACAGATGATCATAGAACTGTATTCCATTAAGTGTCTAACGAATGTCTTGTAAATATTGTTACGCCTCGGGTCGTTTTTTAATTTCCCGTATAATTTCTTTCCGATGAAACTTTAGTGATACAAGTCCTTTCTTAAATAAAACTACTTTATTCGTTCTCAATTCAACTTTGCAATACACTTAATTTCCACAGCCAATTTAACTTAACTAATTTTATAAAATCACGATATAATTCACAATGATTCACGCACTTACTTACTACAGCGCTTGACTCAATTGTCCGTCTCTGTCTGTCTGCAATTCTATTCCGATTGATTTGTCTCACGTTATCCTACGCACTTATATACAGAAATAAAGGGCGCCTTGCACATACTGGATTATTCGTGATGTTCCCCTATCCTTCGAGAATATCATGACGTGTTACCAGGGTCACGTGACTACCGCTGTCGTAACACTGCCCCTTCCTTAGTATTGTTCGTCCCGAACAATAGCCACTTAAATTAAACCAATAGATAATTAACAATAACTTAATTAAATGTACAGAATTTACAAACACTACAAACACAAAGTTAAAATTCAACAAAGTCTCTTAATTTTACAGGACGTTTTTTCTTACGTACTGGTCTCCATCTCATTGGCTTCTGCTTCATGTGGGGTTCATCTGCTCCATCAGGAAATGTCCCATTATCGGTAACAGTAACATTAGTGGTAGTAACTTCATTAACGGCTTCACTGTTTTGCCTCTCAAAATCGGGTAGAGTTTCTTCTTCAATAATGGCTTTTTCAGGTGACACGTCTTCAGCTGCATAATCTATTCTGTTGTTCACTTTGTCCCAACTGAAATGACCTGATCCATGATAACGCCAAAGCCTGTTGGCATGCGCTACCTTTGGCTTACCTCGCCGCCCACATTTTATTCCGAAAGTCACGTCTGAGAGATGATCCACTATGTCATATGAGCCTTCCCATGGAGAAGACAACTTAGGATACTTCCCTTTGGTCTTTCTGGGATTATACAACCACACCTTGTCTCCTGGTACAAAGATGACTTTAGTAGCTTCCTTATCATAACATAGCTTCATGGAATAAGCAGACGTTTTTAAGTTGGAATGCACTTGATGATGGATGTCATTCATCCTTTCAGATAACACTTTCACGAACTCTGGCACATTTTCAGGCAACTCTTCGTAAGGTGGGCGTCCTGTTATCAGGTCTACTGACATCCAAAGTTCCCGACCAAGCATCAGCTTTGCTGGAGTGTCTCCAGTAACTCCATGCTCTGCTGTCCTATAGGCCATCAACAGTGGAGTGAGAAAGACATCCCAGTCATCTTGGTGGCTATTACTAAAACTTTGTCAGTTCCTGACCCAGTGTCCATTTGTTCTTTTCTG
>NW_013754509.1:0-449 GCF_000517525.1 Limulus polyphemus | reverse complement strand
TATTATCAACACTTAACATAAAAATATACAGCAGATATTCCCCAGTTAATGTATTGTCAACACATAATATAATAATATACAGCAGATATTCCACAGTTAATGTATTGTCAACACATAATAGAATAATATACATCTGATATTGCATGGTTAATGTATTATCAACACTTAATATAGTAATACACAGTTGATATTACATGGTTAACGTAGTGTCAACACTTAACATAATAATATACAGCAGATATTCTCCAGTTAAGGTATTGTCAACACATAACATAATAATATACAGCTGATTTTCCACAGTGAATTTATTGTCACACTTAACATAATAATATACAGCTGATATTCCACGGTTAATGTATTGTCAACATTTAATATAATAATATACAGCTAATATTCCACAGTTATTGTATTGTCAACACTCAATAAAATAATATACAGCTGATATTCCA
>NW_013754508.1:0-630 GCF_000517525.1 Limulus polyphemus | reverse complement strand
TGTATTGTCAACACTTAACATAATAAAATAAAGCTGATATTCCATGGATAATGGGTTGTCAACCCTTAACATAATAATATACAGCTGATATTACATGGTTAATGTATTGTCAATACTTAACATAATAATATACAGCTGATATTACATGGTTAATGTATTGTTAACACTTAACATAATAATATACAGCTGATATTACATGGTTAATGTATTATGAACACTTAATATAATAATATACAGCTGATATTACATGGTTAATGTAGTGTCAACACTTAACAAAATAATACACAGCAGATATTCCCCTATTAATGTATTGTCAACACCTATATAAAAATATACAGCTGATATTACATGGTTAATGTATTGTCAATACTTAACATAATAATATACAGCTGATATTACATGGTTAATGTATTGTCAACACTTAACATAATAATATACAGCTGATATTACATGGTTAATGTATTATCAACCTCTAATATAATAATATACAGCTGATATTACATGGTTAATGTATTGTCAACAATTAACATAATAATATACAGCAGATATTCCACAGTTAATTTATTGTCTACACTTAACATAATAATATACAGCTGATATCACACAGTTAATGTATTATCAACAATTAAC
>NW_013754507.1:0-1080 GCF_000517525.1 Limulus polyphemus | reverse complement strand
TCTGATGATTATGAGATGGATGGGTTATTTAATTTTGTTTTTTCTTCATTTTTTTACTAATGAAGATTTAGGCAGTATTCCACATATTGAACAGTTGACAAATGGAAACAAGATCAAACAATATGACTGCATTAACTCTGAGCTGGTTAAGAAAAAATTGGGAAGTTTAAAAAATGATAAGGTTCCTAGGCCAGATAATATTTCCCCAAGGGTTTTGAAGGAGGTTAAAGATTGGATATGTGAGCCACTTGCTACTATTTTTTGTCAGACCATGAATAGTGGGCAGGTACTAGAGGAATGGAAATTAGCTAGTGTAACTTATGTTTTCAATGGAGGTGATAAAAATTGTCCCAGTAATTATAGACCCATTAGTTCTTACATCAGTTGTGGGAAACGTTTTGGAAAGTCTGTTAAAAGATGCTTTGCAAAGTCATTTAACAAAGTTTAGAATTTTATTGGATAGTCAACATGGTTTCACTAAGGGAAAATCTTGCCTTATGAATCTTTTGTCATTCTTTGAAAAGGTTACTGTTTATGTAGATGAGGGTAAGGGTGTAGAGTTGGTGTGTATGAATTTTCAGAAAGCATTCGAGAAGGTGCCACATAAAAGGCTTGCAAAAATATCTCTGTTGATGTGGGGGATAAATTAACAAATTGGACAAAAGTGTGGCTGGATGGAAGAAAGCAGAGGGTTGTTACAATTGGAGTTCAGTCAAACTAGATTAATGTCACAAGTGGGGTACCTCAGGGGTCAGTCTTAGGACCTTTGCTCTTTTTAATTGACATCAATGATATAGATGAAGGAATGGTCAATAAATTATTTAAATTTGCAGATAATATTAAGGTCTTGGGTGTTGCTAGCTGTAAAGAGGATGCTGCTGATTTACAAAAGGATTTAGATCATTTAGTGAGTTGGGCAAATAAATGGCAGATGGGTTTTAATAAGAATAAATGTAAGATAATACATGTGGGTTATCATAATTTAAATTATAAGTATAATTTGGATGGGAATAACCTTAACAGTGTTAAGAAGGAAAGGGATCTTGGTATAATAGTCGATCAGTCTCTAAAGCCATCTCA
>NW_013754506.1:0-1080 GCF_000517525.1 Limulus polyphemus | reverse complement strand
ACAATAGCTACATTTGTTAAATACTTTATACATTATACATGGCTCAGCAGTAAGTATAACACTAAAAATCGATTTTTGATAGCTGTCAAGAGGATGTTGTTGATTTACAAAAGGATTTAGATCATTTAGTGAGTTAGACAAGTAAATGGCAGATGGGTTTTAGTTATAACAAATGCAAGATAATGCATGTGGGTTATCATAATTTGAATTATAAGTATAATTTGGATGGGAATAACCTTAACAGTAATTATGTACTAGCGGCACTTGTGTTTAACATTTTAAATTTATAATAAATAATTAAAAGCAACATTTTGTATTTACTCAATAAAAACTTTATTAACAGTATCGTGAAGGAAATGGATCTTGGTTTAATAGTTGATCAGTCTCTAAAGCCATCCAAGCAGTTTGCTGTTGCTAGTGGTAGGACAAATAGGATTTAAGGTTGTATTCACAGAAACATTGAATACAAGTCTAAAGAGGTTATAATTTAATTTAATAGATCACTGGTTAGCCCACATTTGGAGCATTGTTTCCAGTCTTGGGCTCCATATCTTAGGAAAGACATTGAATTGTTGGAAAGAGTTCAGAGGAGGGTTACTAGAATGGTGCCTGGGATGGAGGGGTTGTCATACGAGAAGAGGCTGAAATCTCTCAAATATTTTCTCTTGAAAAAAGAAGAGTTAGGGGGGATTTGATTGAGGTGTTTAAGATTGTAAAGGGAATTGATAGTGTTGATGAATCATATTTTTTATATTTAACAATGAGTATAGTAGGACTAGGGGACACAATTATAAATTTTGGCAAGGTAGGAGTCAGTTTCAGCTAAGACAGTTTCATTTTTCTAACAGGGTGGTTGGCCTTTGGAATAGATTGCCTTCAGATGTTGAGAATGGAGCAAATTTAAGTGAGTTTAAGAAAAAGCTTGATAACTACATGAATGATGAGGGCTGGCTTTAAGATTTTTAAATTTATTTATTAATAGTTTTAGTTTAGGTGAGAGGATGAGGTAGCCAAGATGGACCAAACAAACATTTGGTTTATATAAAACAAACATTTAGTACAAATAAAACAGACATTTGG
>NW_013754505.1:0-5465 GCF_000517525.1 Limulus polyphemus | reverse complement strand
GCCAATGAGACCATCCGATGTCAGGGCTAAACCCTTAGAAAACATGTGTCTAAAATAGTGCCGTCGCACAGAGTCGTAACGATGGCATAACAATAAAATGTGGGCTATTGCGACTTGAGTGTCACAAAGGCCACACATTGGTGGATCAGTCCCGGATAAAAGAAAACGATGAGTAAAAACTGTGACCAATGCGTAGCCTAGCCAGGACAACTTCCTCCTTCCGATCCTTATATCTTCCTGATAGGATATTTCGCACTTATTTATCAACTGTTCTCGTAAAAAAAAAAGGATGAAAGGCAGCATGAAACATTTTACTGTGGTTGAGCTCTCCGACCTTCATACCATCTTCCTTAACAATGAATACCGTTGGTCTTTGATATACAATTTCATGCAGAGCCTTTCAAGTTTCCTTCTAGCTTCATGATTCATAGTTGTTAACTTCAGTTTTTCTTTTTTGGTCTCTATTTCTGAGCTTTTAACTTTTTCTTATGTTGTTTTACATCCAAGAAGCGCTTCTCGCAGAAGGTAATCATTTTCATGAAATTCGATTCCAAGGTCTCAGTTGTATTCAAACAGTTGTTGTGTATTCTCCAGTGTCCCAAAGCTTACATTTCAGCTTTTTATTTATATTTGCTTTTAAGAACCTTGATATTTTTATATTTTGCGATTACTGGTTATATGACTCTTCTGGGTCTTTCATATCCTTGGCAATTGTTCAGGTACCTCGAGCAGCTTTCTAATGACAGTGTTTGGCCGTGGTGTATCGAACATATTGCATTCAAGTGAGACTACACAAAAGTAACTGTTATGTAAGAAACAAACACGAAATAACTAACAGATGTGACATGCAGAGTAAATCTCTACCATTATTTTATTGTTGTTATTAATACGTACAAAGCTGAATCATGAGCTATCTGCCTACCACTTAAGAAACAATGGCACAGGGTGATGTGAGAAAGGATGAAGAATTAATCATTAGAATTTATTTTGAAAACTTGATGCCAACCGTAGAAATTCCTGAAATAATCATTGATATCATTTTTGTAACGACACCAAATAACAGGTTTGGAAATAATAAAATATACATCATTTTCTTTAAATTTGTTACATTTACTATATTATTTTTAAAATATTTTCGTTATTAACGAAAAAGTATACATAATATTCCATTGTGTAACTTTGTGCTTAACTTCAAACAACCAACCTTTTTCTTGACACACACACACACTACAAATCTGGCATAGAAACTGTAGTTCAGAAAATAAAATAACATAATGTCAAGTTCAGATTTTATATCATTACGAAATTTGTTTACAAGAATACGATTAAAATAAGTGACAATAACACTCGATGTGTTCACCTGGGAATAAACGTATAGGATTCTCGCAAATCACTAGCCCACCAACTTTGGGAAAAAAATGTATATATGTAATGATTCCGAGGTTTTCTGAACTTGACTTAACGGTATGCGATTCGGATGAGGATCCTAGTGTTTGGGGATAGAAACCAGGTACACACTACCAAACGTGCTTAGCAATTTAAGTTGTAGGTGCGTTATAAGAATGACAGTCAATTCCTTTATTCAGTCAAGATAAGCACTTCAAAATTAGGGACGGCTGTGCTTGAACTACCTGGCAAATTAGTCTATTATGTGCATAAGATGTCGTTCAAGCGAACAAACAAACGAACTCATGCGTTAGTGTTCGTTGTCCTTATAAATGTAAAATAAATTGGTGACTTTTTGAGTGAGTTTTATATCTCTACTAGATATATATATATATATATTAAACTCTTTAATTAAACAGCTAGACAGATAAGAACTGATGTAACCCAAATAAGCATTCTGTGCTTGTTACGACATCAGGTTTCGAATCTAAGAAAATGTGTTTCATACTAGAGTTTATATCACCACATATTGAAAGTAAACATGGTTAACAAGGAAAATACAGCTATGGATGACTAACGTCACTTGACATATTGTGAAAGTACACAGCTATGTATGACTAGCATCAATTGACATGATGTGAAAGTACCTAAGAAAGAACAGATACGAAGCTCTTTAAGGAAAATGTAATTAGAAAACTATCAGCCAAAAAATTATATTAAACAAAAATGTTATTTTCTAACACATTCTTCTATAAAAAGTAGAGTTTAATGAATACATTTAAAACTGATGTCTTCATTCTTATCATGATGAAATGTCTACAACGATTTATTTTAAATGTATAGACTGTTTTAAATCTTACAGTATAATCAATATAACAAAAATTATAAATTACTTAAATAAGCAAGTCATTCTATACCTTTTCCTACATTTAAATTAAGCCTTTAAATATTTTTATTGACATAAATTATGCTCGCTTAGAATTTATCTAGATTAAAATTATCAGCCGTAATTTTTAACATTGATATATATATAGAGAGAGAGAGAGAGAGAGAAACTTATATATATGTTTGTTGTTGTTATGACGACTACGACCTGCAGACAAATAGTCTTGAAATCTACGTTTACATAATAAATGAAGGGCAAAAAAATTGGCCAAAATGTTTGTGAATATTAAAATTTCATTACAACACAATAAGTCTATGCACTATATTACTCATTTATTATTGAAGGAAGATTAACGCAGAACTAAAGGAATCAACCAAAGAAATTCTGTTCTGTATTGTCACGCTCCTAAACTACAAATAATTCCTCTCAACTGAACATAACTTATTGGCATGATAAAATAACCTGTTTGTGTGTGTGTGTGACCGCTATAGCTCCAAGAGGAAAGAACCTAAAGACCTGAAACTTTGCACGCATACTAAGGGGATTTTGAGGGTGTACACCTGTGTATTATTTTTAGGTTGTGTCCTATAGTTTTGCCCTTAAGCCCCATAATTCTCTTTCTGTAGGTTTATAGAAATATATCATATTGTTTTCTAATTCTCACTCACTGTATGAACAATATGTAAAAGTTTTCTGTCAAATAATCTTGAAAAAGAACAAAATAGTAAAAAATCTACCAAAATTGGCCAACAATTTGGAAAAAAATGGACATATTTTACCCAAAATAAACAAAATTCAACAGGAAATGGAGCCAAACATTTCTTAGCCAGTCATAGACATCAGGACTACTATATCTCTAAGAGGAAAGAACCTAGAGACCTGAAACTTTGCACACATAGTAAGTGGATTCTGAGGAAATGCACCTGGGTATAATTTTTTAGATATGACCATGAACTTTGGGAAAATTTTAAGAACCTCTAAATTATTAGTACATCCTTTACCTACTATGATAAATTACTTATTTTTACGCTGTAAAATGTGGTATGTATACATGTATATTTATATAATCACAACAATACTTTAAATATTCTGCCTTTTATCTTCTATATTTCTTTTTGCCAGTTTCGTGAATTTAAAGTCACTCCTCAGAACGTAGGTTTTAAAGAGAACGTGATGTTAATGGTTTGAGCATAAAATACTAACGTTCCGCTGCGCGATTCTAAGGTCCGCTCATGATTCATTGAGTCCTCAATGTGCCAGTCAAACGTGTCCATTATCTTAATTACTTCTATAGCTACCTCAATGCGCCAATTCTTTAATCGATTTGTCTGTTGCCATTTCCCGAACTTACTTCAACTATTTGTAAAAGCAAATAGTTTTAATTAGCTCCTCATATTCGTTTTTCTTTCTCTCAGCGTTTTTATTTAAATTATTTTTATTCTCAGAGTTCTCCAATATTCTCTGATTCAAATTTTTCCCGTTGTTTGTTACCTTTTCCCAATCTTAGTTCAATTAAACTTTTGTTTTTCAGATTTGTATTTTTCTTCCCAATATTCTTTAACTGTTTTATTTGATGCTATTTACCAAATTTATGAATTATTAAAGCTCCATTTTTAAAGTAAATATTTGATTTGATTTTTACACTTTTTTAAACTTCTGTCTGAACTCTTATTGCAGAGTCATAAATATGTTTCTAGTTTTGTTTGCAGCCTTTCCCCAAACGTAATTTAATTCAAGGTTTTAAAAACAATAATATTAATTTTAACTTTTACACTATTTTTCTTATTTTCTCTTTTCCACTAATGCCATTTCGTGAATTAAAAAAATATAATGCAAAATTACATTCAGATTTTGTAAAATAGACTCTATGATCGTCTGAATGAGAGGAAAATTACAAATTTTCAACTCTATTGTCTTTTCATGCGCCAAAATCCTTTAACTATTTTGTTTGATGGGACCAAAAACAAATCCAATCAAAGCAACATGTAAACGCTAAGCGCAGACTATTTGTCTGCAGATCGTTGTCGTCATAACAACAACATATATATATATATATAATAAAATAACCTGTCATAGCTTCAAGAGGAATGAACCTACAGACCTGAAACTCTTCACACATACTAAGGGGATTCTTAGAGTGTGCACCTGGGTATTATGTTTCAGATTTGACTCAAAAAATGTTTGGCCGACTTTTTGCCCTATAGCCCTTAACCCCATAATTCTGCTTTCTGAAGGTGTGGAGGTTTTCTGCCAAATACTTTTGAAAAAGAACAAAATAGCCAAAAAATCTGCCAAAATTGGCCAACAGTTGGGAAACAAATTCACATATTTTACCAGATATGAATAAAATTCAAAAAGGTATAGGGCCAAACATTTCTTAGCCAGTCAGAAGCAACAGGGAGGAGAACAAAGGCATCAGGACCCATTACACAAACCCCCAGAATACTAGAAAATAAATAATGTTCAGGAAATTAGTATATATCCATATATCCATTTATATATCGTATATCTGGGTGAACATTAATAAAATAACATGGCTCAGCAATAAGTCTGAGGGTTTATAACGCTTAAAATTGGATTTGGATATATACGATGGGCAGAACACAGACAATTCTTTATTTTAGCCTCATGTTAGTGCCGCTAACGTTTTAATTTAAATGTTTCGTGAATTTATTTTTCACGCTAACCTTGTAAGTCACAAATCTATAAATACTTTTGCATTTCGCAACTTGGTCCCTAATTTACCTAATATTTTGTTTACCCTTAATGTATTTAAAGAAATCCTTACTGTTAATGTTTATATTTTCAGCTAACCTTTTCTCATACATCCTTTTTGATGTCCTAATTTCCTATTTGACCAACTTTCTTGATCTTCTATAATCTTCTAAATCTCCTGTCATACCAGTCGATTTAAATTTCTTATCCTTTTTTAAAATATTAACTCTTATATTCTTTATGAACCAACCTGTTTTTTACTTGCAGCTACCATTTTGTTTCTATAAGGAATAGGTTTACTTTGAATATTTAAAAATTGTCCACATCTTATTAGTATTTCCAAATAATTCAGCTGCCAAATTCATAAGAGATAAATAATTCTTGTTGCATCCCTCAAAAATTTGCTTTTTGAAATTTTTAACCAAAATATCATTATTTCTAATCTCCACTGTAAAGAAGTAATAACTGTGGAGGTGCC
>NW_013754504.1:0-1629 GCF_000517525.1 Limulus polyphemus | reverse complement strand
ATATTTTTCCCTGAAACCCATCGCACACAACCATTAATATCAACTAGTATTAATGGAGACAAAAATCAGATTGGTTACGGAGCTGTTGAAAATCAAAAAGTGAATTTCTGAGCACTTGTGACGTTTCAGATATTTTTAGACTATAACTTTAACGCAGCCTCTACTTTCTGTGTAATATTTACGTAATACAGTATCATAATGCTTCTTCGTTGCTGTTCTGATAATTATTTTGTAAACCATTTAAAGGATAGTTAGATAAAAACAAATAAAACTATAATATGCACAATAAAAATAATTTACAAATTTATAATAGGAAATAATAGGAATAACTTAATGGACACTTCATAGCTAGCATTGAACTAAATTACAATTCTCAAATTTGCAAAAATGTTTATTTATTTATTATAAAATAATTTAAAATACTTAATTAAAGTTTTCTGCTCGAACCCATTAAGAATCGATTTATTTGCTAATATAATAATAGTAGGCATTAAGAACTGTATTACTACAAATTCTAGAATACCTAAGAAGTTGCGATTGTATAATCCTCTGTATGGCATTTGTTGATACATTAGTGTTTGGAGAGGGAAGTCCAAAATCTAAAATCTTTTCTTTTTGTCATAAATAGTAATAATACAATAATTATGAATTATCCTAATGTTTAAATCTAGATAATGTACTTCAGTATTTCATATAGAAATGTTCTCAATCTTTAGAACTGCAGGATAAATGTTAACTGTGTATTTTTAATATTCCTTGGCACGTGTGTAATGTTCAATGTTAAAAAACTAAATTGTTTTAAAAACATCGATTATTTTATACACATTGTTTTCAGTCTCAAAATTACAATAAAATACAAATAACTTACTCTACAAGATAAAAAGTAGTAAAAAACCGACGAAACTGTAAAACAATCTCATACACTCTACAAGTTTCGACGTATATCACTTTGTCATCTTCAGAATTGTAATGTTTTGAAAGAAAAAACAAAAACACCTACTTATACAGTTATCAGATCACCAATTTACATATTAAAGAATTGCACACCATATACTGACAACATTTACATCAGGCCCATCATCCATATTCAATAATGTAAATTTACTTTTTTACATTTAATTATCTCAATAGATTCACATACATTCATACTAATTAAATTAATGTTGTGCTAAAATATCACTTTTTTCCCATTGAATTATGTGTTTAGTTTCATTAATATGTTCTGCTAAAGGTGAAATAGTGGTATTATTACTTTTAATATTTCTTTTGTGTTCATTCATTCTGAATTTTAAATTTCTTCTAGTTTGTCCTATATATACCGTTTTACATTTACATAATAGTTTATATATACCAAATAAAAACAATCTAATTTTTATAATTGTGTATAAAATAATCATTGATTTAAAAGATTGTTAGTTTTTTAATGTTATCTGTGTAATTACTTTTTCCTGGATTATTAATTCTAATCAAATCGTCAATATATCTGTGTGTTAAGGAAAAAATTTCCTGATTTGAAAAAAATAGTTATGCATTTATTCTCGTAAAAATGAAGATATAAATTGGCAACACAGTTAAAATAATTAGTCCCCATTATTTTATCTATAATTTGCTTGTAAAATGTACTTATCT
>NW_013754503.1:0-1080 GCF_000517525.1 Limulus polyphemus | reverse complement strand
GAAGAGAAGAATGGCTCAAAGATGCTCTACAAAAAGATGATACTTCCAATCGGGAGTATCTGCCTTCCCCAGATGACTCAAGGAAAGGTCACAGGATGGGATGGTAATAAGCCATGGTGGAATGAGCTGATCATTGGGGATAGCAATGTCATCCAATGCCAGACCCAATTCAGCCAGTAATGCCCAGATACGAAGGCCAAATGGAGGAACAGCAGACCGTCTGTTCTGAAAGAGCATTGCCCACTGAAGAAGAAAAACACAATCCCAGGTGGGATGCTGTGGTAAGGATCGAAGCTTGGCAGCATATTGTAAAGAAAGTTGCAAATGACAGAGGCGAAGAGGAGGTTCGTGGGACTCAGTGTACAAACTCTGGACTGGAGAAGAGCAGAAAGCCCCAGTATAGAGCCGAAGCCCCAGATGATGAATGGGGTCCAGCATCTTCAAGGCCGAGGTCCTGGCAGAACCATAGACCAAAGACCCATAGTCCAGTTTGGATCGACCCAGTGCACGATAGATCCTCAGCATGGATCTGCACCCCAAGAGCTGGAGAAGAGGACACACAGAGGATGTTCAAAGTCCTTGCACACTTGACACATAGCTGCTTGATGTGCAGAATGGAGCTAAGCTTACAGTCAAAAATAAGCCCCAAGAATTTTGCCTCAGGGACCACACGAATAACTACATTGCCGAGACGGAGCTCAGGATCGGGGTGGAGACCTCGTTGGTGGCAAAAATGTATGCAAACGGTTTTGGAAAAAGAAAATTTAAAACCGTTTGCAGTGGTCCATGTCAACAACCGATTGAGAGCAGTCTGAAGCTGCCACTCAATAAACCTCATGTACGACGATTGTCACGAGATGTGGAAGTCATCAACATAAAGCCCATTTGCAACAGTCGGAGGAAGATTATTAGTGATAGCATTAATCTTAATATTAAAAAGTGTGACACTCAAGACACAGCCTTGAGGGACTCCAAGTTCCTGTGAAAAGGAATGGGAAAGAGTTGAACCCACACGGACTTGGAATCGCCTGTTCAGTAAAAAGTTTGGAATAAAAATGGGTAGATGGCCACACAACCCAT
>NW_013754502.1:0-1081 GCF_000517525.1 Limulus polyphemus | reverse complement strand
TTTGCCACTTCTCGTTTCCATCTTCTCTTTTTCTTTTTTTTTTCATCCCACTTTCTGACACCAATTTGTTACTTCTCCGTTTGTTAGTTAATTTTCCATAACTTCGTTCCGACGAAACTTTAGCGACACAAGTCCTTTCTTAACAAAACTGGTTTATTCTTTCCGAATACAACTTTACGATACACTTAATTTCAACAGTCGCGCTATAACAAACGCTATATCTCACGTGGCCAACAATATTTTCTCTGACTGCCGTTCAATTACTCAATACTACACTGTTCTCGTCACGTTGTGACCATCTTATATACCAGCCTACCCCCAATCTAGTAAATGCTAGGGCATTCACGAAGGAACAGGATATTTCTAGAAAACGTGGCGTAACACTAGTCACGTGACCTCGCTGACGCAACAATATGAAGACTAATAAAATTTTGATGCTTCACCTGTGATTTACCTTCCATTGTTCTTTGAAAGTAGCCTGAAATCAAATTTTTCACTTTGTCCTTACACTTTTACACAGTACTGTAATTGAAGTTTTTGTAGTTCGTATTGAAAAATCTTTTGTTAATGTGTTTGTACTGTAGTGCATTATAAACGTTTTGTTTTGTGTATGCAATTTGATTGTTCATGTACAATCGTTTGGTATTCTTTGTTTTATTCTTATTTATTCTGAAAATTTTTGAGTGATAATCTATGAAAGGGTTGATTCCTCTATTTTCTCTTGGTAATTCAGATTTTGATTGAGAAGTGTATGTTTTTTAATGGTTTTATGTTAGTGTCTACGTGCGTGCTTGCATTTATAATAAAAAGTTTATTTTTGTATTTTAATGCATTTCTGTATCAAAGGATTTCTGATTATGTAATACATCACTTTGTTTAAGGTTATTTTTGTGAAATTTTTATATTGCATTTCTTTGTTCAAGGATTATGACGTCTGTATGGCACGTAAGCGTTTTCAAGGGCGAGAAAGAGTTGATACAATCCTGACCACAAAACAAATTAAACTTTTTTTAGTTATAAAATGAAAGTTAATTATCAGCTGGAGGACAAACCCAAACTAGGAAAGACAAGAAATGTGGTA
>NW_013754501.1:0-2375 GCF_000517525.1 Limulus polyphemus | reverse complement strand
CTCTTTTTTTCTATTATCACAATATAATTAGTGATAAGTTCATTTACATTACCCCATGAGTTACCACAGTTGTATACAGAGTTTTAAATAATTATATTTTACATCAAAAGTCTACACGGGTTGGTTCAATTACTTTAGAACCCAATTGACAAGAGGAATTATTTTTCTCTACTCTGTTTCTTATTGTACAATCTGCAGTAGTTTCACTTACATCACCCCATGGGTTACCACAGTTACATCCAGAACTTTAAATAATTGTCTCCTTTTTGTCAAGGTCGACACACGCAAGATCAATTACTTTAGAACACTTTTCGACAAGACAAATTATTATTTCTCTATCTCTGTTGCTACAATACCACTGTAAACTCACTTTAATATATCACCAGTTACAGCTAAACTAATAATCATGTAGTCCAACTTCACTTTCACTAACTTAACATTTTCTGACTTGACTCAACTTGTGCTCACTTGGTTGCCTATATATACACATTGTCCAACAGAGGCCTAGAACTTTCTACACATTACAAGATGCTATGATGTAACAACACTCATTTAAGGCAATGATAAAAAGGTTCGAGTAATGTGACGTCAATTTACAACAAATGAACTACACACACAATGTACAACTCTTACCAAGTTACGCAATGAAATTTATCATAAATATCCCTTTTGAAATAATCATTAAATATTAGATCACTAAATTATAATTTACACTAAACAATTTTGTATTCCCGTCAATTTTCCTTCAAGAAAAATATGTAAAACTTTTTTTATACTACATATAAAGATTGTTCTCAATTCATACACGAAGTCTCCTACTATGGTCTGCACCAATATTTGTAGTTCCCTTGTTGGTCTCTCTTTGCATAGGGCAATTAGTAGGGCTTCATCTTGACAGGATCCCTATCTTGACCTTGTGTTGCCAGAGGTCTGTCTTGCCTGATCTATCTGTATACTAAACACAATAGATCTTGTACCTTTTTCTTCTGCTTGTCAATTAATTCTTCGCTTATGTTAACATTCTTGTACATCTCATCTTCTACCTGTGGTCTTGGGTCTAGTAGGTCTTTATCTCCACCTATTAAGTCTTCTTTCCTCTCAAAGTACCTCTTCAGTATACTGGTGTGGTAGATCTTGGTCATCCCGTCCACTTTCACCTTACAGTGTTTTTTGTTGACCACTTCCTGTACTGCAAAAAGTCCTTTCCATTGCCGAGTGAGTTTGTTGTTGGCTGTGTGTAGCAGAACTAAGACATTTTGTCCAACCCCCGAAATGTTTATCTTTGGCTTTCTTGTTACAGAAATGATTCTGAATTCCTTTGATGGGTTTTGCTTCCACAGTAGAACTGCTTTGATAGGTCCAGTTCAATACTCATTCAGGTCCTGTGTTTTGTAAGTCTCTTTTCATATTGTCGTTTGCTCCACTTTCCCTTGTGCACTGTCCCAAAGTTTGTGCAGTGACAGGTCTTTCTTCTGCACTCTTTTCCACTCCCGTAGACCTATAGTTGGGATGTCACTCTTTGATATTTGCAAGGGCTTGTTGTCTTGCTTGCTCTTCTTCCAATGAGCTCTTGTAGTGACTACAGATACTTCATCCATCTTATTTCTGTCTGGTTTCTCCAAATTCCTACTGTCTAGTATATTTCCAATCACCAAGACATACACTGGTGCCTTGATACACACTGCTTCTAGGTCTCCTACATAATATGGAGTATCAACCTATATTTTTGCTATGGGAAACTTTCTCACTGTCCCATCAATTAGCACACACAGGCACACCTTGCCTTTCATCTGGTTATCAGATACTAGACTGGTTCTCACTGCTGCACTACTACACCCAGTGTCTTATAGGACCTTCAATTTCTTATCCATAACATAGCCTTCACCTACTGCCATGTTGTGGTTTGTTGGCACCTCTCAATTTTTGTCACATGCTCCAATCACTACTAGCACCGTTGATTCATTTGCTGACTTGAGCTGACAATTAATTGTGTACTGATCAATCATGAAAATGGCACTTCCTTCTTGTGCTGAATCTGAAGTGTTTTCTTGATTCCATTTCTTGTGGCAGCTGCATCCATGGCGACAGTCACTCTTTTCTTGTTTCTTGCTTGCACCATCTTTGTAAGTAGCTCTAGCTGCTTTATGTTGAGGTTTCTGCTGTTGCTTGTTGGTTCCTTTGCAATGTGCCCTATTTTATAACAAATATAGCATCTCTTCTCCTATTTGTCTGTTAACCTACTGTCACCAATGGTAGACTCCTGCTCCTGGTCAGCCACCATTGGTTTCGACTTTAACTGGATATTCTTGGACATGCCAGTTATACTTCTTCCATGGGTTTCCATATACTGTTCGGCCAGTTTGATCATCTGATCC
>NW_013754500.1:0-1080 GCF_000517525.1 Limulus polyphemus | reverse complement strand
AAATGCGTGTGGAAGCATTTTGAAATTCTTAATTGGAACCGCAACCACCGACGATTTACAAGAATTAAATGAGAAGGTAGATCGACAGAGACAGGTATCTAAGGAAATGATTCATTTAATAAGTGAACAGGTAACTATAATGAATTTATTAAATCAGACAATTGAAGTTCATGACCAAGAAATTAGAAAATTATATAAAGCTTTAGTGAATATTACTAATGCATTGATACGCACTAGAATACGACAAACTGAGTTACATAAAGCAAGAATTGAAATGTTAGTTTTTAACACTAGTATCCAGAATAATCTACAACAGTTATCTTTTACTGTATGGAGTAGCAGGACAGAGTTAGCTAAGCTAAGGTTTTGTGGTTCAAAGCAAGTTCTTGCCATGCCACCCTTTGATGTGATTGAATGACTTTAAAAGGCAACCTTTTGGGCAATTCATGCTTCTGTTTAGTTTTTCCCTGATGATTTTTCATTATTGTTGTACAGGGAGAGCCTGGACTCATCTGTGAATAATACAAAGATGTACTGGGCCATTATCCATTTGGTATGTTAACATAGCTAATTACTTAAGACATTTGTTATCTTATGGTCAAAGGTTGGTATATGGCTGGTCTTCTGACTGTAAACTAGTATTGTTCTGATTGTTCCTTTTGAAACTTTAGCCCTGATTATCTTCTGAAGTTGTTCCTGGAAACTGCGTAGTCACTATCTTTTATTGTCTAGTAGTAACTATCGAATACTGGTCTAAACTGATTTTGTCACACACAGCCAATAACTTCCATGTTTTATTTTATTCTTTTTTTGTGAGGCCTCCAGATAGGATTCTAGACTCTAATAATTACAATTTGGAAACATCAAGTGCATTTACCAGATGTTGGCAACTGTGACTCTTTCCACACTTTTGAATTCAGTGCCTATGCTAAGGTATAATTTGTGGCTGTTATCATACCCACTGTTGTACATGAAAACTATTTTTGGATGATACTGTTAACAATTGAACAGAGTATGTCAGATCTGTCTTTTATAGTGCATATATCATATTGTTACGTCTCCGTTTGTTAATTAACTTTC
>NW_013754499.1:0-1080 GCF_000517525.1 Limulus polyphemus | reverse complement strand
AAAAATTACAGCAGTGGCAACTGGAACAAGTAAGGAAACAGGAAGAAAGTCAGCAACAACTACAGGAAAGTCAACAACAGTGGCAAGAAGTACAGATGGAAAACATTAGTAAATTTAAAAGCGAATTAGATACGTTAAAGAACGATTTATTCTCTTTTACACAAGGAGGATACATTAACCATCGATTTAAGCAGCCCCAGACAATGACAAGCCCCTTCCAGATTTTGCAGCTAAACCATAATGCAGACATCTTCAGCCCTGTTAGAAGTCACATCCCAGATATGAATGTTAGTAATAGGAGTGATCCAGTGCGAAGGAAGCCACAGGAATATGATGGGAAAGCACCGTGGGAAGCATATAGAGCACAGTTTGAGCTACTGGCAAAGATGAATGGATGAACAGAGGAGCAGAAAGCTGTATATCTGGCAACGAGCTTGAAGGGACAACCACTGGAAATACTTGGACAGTTGACAGCAGCCGACAGGCACAACTATAGAGCACTAGTAGCTGCTTTAGAGCTCAGGTATGGAACTCAAAATCTGAAGTCTACAGGGCTAGGTTTAGGATGAGGGTCCGTGCTAAAGGGGAGAGCCTGCAAGAGCTGGCACAGGACTTGGAAAGCATGGCACACAAGGCCTACCCAACTGCACCACCCGATCTCCTCAAGTTGTTGCTGAGGGATCAATTCGTAGATGCCTTGGACAGTCCACAACTTAAGATACAAGTGAAGCAAGCACACCCCTCTACCATGCAGGATGTAATGACCAGAGTTCTCGAATTTGAATCCTACGTTAAGTCCAGCACAGAGGTACCAAGGTTGGTACAGTCATCTGGATTCAAGGCCAGAAAAGGTCAGCTTTTAGAGAAGTTTGAGGGACTTTGCTGGCACTGTAACAAACCTGGACACAAGAGAGCTCAATGCTGGAAACTTCAGCACAGGGGAGATAATACAGCAGGAAAGACCGCTACCCAGAAAGGCTGTTGGAACTGTGGGGAGCAAGGACATCTGAGGAGCCAGTGTAAGAAAAATACCACCAATAAATCAGCTTCGAGAAACCAGTAGTGGTTGGTGCTAAGGGA
>NW_013754498.1:0-1081 GCF_000517525.1 Limulus polyphemus | reverse complement strand
TTTTGGCTTATGCAATGCCTCTTCAACATTTCAGAGATTAGTGGATGTTATATTGTCAGGCTTTCAAGATTCAGAATGCTTTTGTTAATTGGATGACGTCATAGTGTTTGCTGCAAGTTTGAAGTACACTTAGGAAAGTTAAGGCATGTAACTGATAGGTTACTGGAAGCAAACTTAAAACTTAAACCAAGTAAATGTCAGTTTTGGGAAAAAAAGAAGTAGAATATCTAGGTCACCTGGTAACCACAGATGGTGTAAAACCTAACCCTATAAAGTTAGAGGCTTGTAAGAATTATCCAGTGCCTAAAACAGTAAAATATATTCGTGTATTTTTAGGATTTGTAGAATTTTATAGAAGGTTTATACCATACTTTACATTGCTTGCAAAACCCTTAACCAAGTTAACTAAGAAAGAAAGAAAATTTCAGTGGATAGACAAAATACAGGAGACATTTGAGAAAATAAGAGATGCTTTATTAAAAACACCCATTCTAAGCTACTCAGATTTCAGTAAAGAGTTTATCCTAAGCACAGATGCTTCAGGCTTTGCTATAGATGCAGTATTATCACAGTTAGATGAAAATGGAAAAGAACACACTATACATATCAGAGCAGACAGTTAGGAAAAGCTGAAATAAATTATTTAGTGACGGAGTAGGAATGATTAGCTGTAGTGCATGGAATTAAACTTTTTCCATTGTTATCACGATGGTAGGAAGTTCACTATCATTATAGATCATGCACCATTAAGATGATTAATGACATTAAAAGACCCCTACTCTAGGTTAGCGAGATAGTCATTATTGTTGCAGGATTATGATTTTGAAGCAATACATAGACCTGGTAGAAAGCATTCTAATGTCGATGCTCTAAGCAGAATTAGAGTAGAAAATGTAGAAATTAGAGAAGAACAGATAATTAAGAAAGTAAAAGAAGTAACAGAAAATTAGGATGATTTGGAAATTACTTGGAATTTATATCATGTGATTAATGAACAAAAGAGAGATGAACTGTTACATAATCTATGAAAACGAGTGTTACAAGTAAAAGATACTGAGTACATGTTAGACACAGATCTTTT
>NW_013754497.1:0-2373 GCF_000517525.1 Limulus polyphemus | reverse complement strand
AAGTGTTCGCTAATGTTCTTCCAACATACCTGGGACCCCTCATTCTGGGATCGCACGTAACCACCCAGTGGATATGGCTGATCTTGTCCACCCCTTACGGTGTTCTTGTACATTCTGGCTTTCATCTGCCTTTCATGCCGTCTCCGGAAGCCCACGATTTTCATCATTTGAAGTAAGTTTTAAAAAATTCGACATTTGTAAAAGTTGTAATCTCAAAAGACAAGCAGACAACAATCCAGACCTCCCTAATCTATAATATAACGGTTATTGTTCCCCCATACAGTTGATCAAATACTCGCCTATTTAATTTATCAGTTATCATCTTGTTTTATTTGACTTTACTGTCATTATTCAAAGTTCTAAAATTTGGCTTAGACTTGTATAGTAACTTAGAAACCTCATTTATTTAATGCTTTTAGCAGGCTAATTCAAGATAGTTATGAGTTTTAAAACATATAATTCTGGAACACAAAATTTAAAGTTGGGAGTTCAAGGTAAATGTTTGATATTTTGATGTGTGGTTTGCAATTTACTGTTTATTGATGATATTTTTGTACATCATAGTGTGTGTTACATAGAAATATTATTAGGAGTGGAGTGTGTGTTTTTTCGTATAGGTGAATAACCACAATGAATGTTTAGTGCTTCTTGTTTCATTCATCTTTTATTGGATAGAGCAAGAGAATATATTATATTTTTATGTAATGTTGCGTGAGGGGTAGCGCCACTTCTTATGTTAGAATTAAAAAAAAGTTTATATATTAATTATTTAAACATTCCCTTGAGAAGAAGACAAATTGATATCACTTCTTCTGATATCACTGACAGTATGATTGCAACGGTATTGTTCTCACTTCTTCTGATATCACTAACAGTATGATTGCAACGGTATTGTTCTCACTTTTTCTGACGTCACTGACATTTGCCTACATTTTCAGAGCTCTGCACCATCATTTGCTGTATAAGTGTTTTCATAAGAGACATCATGAGTGGACATCGCCTATCGCCATCTCTGCTTTGTACTGTCACCCTGTGGAGCATGAAGGCTGGCACTGCTATTTTGTCATATATAACAAAATAATGTAGTTTGAGTAACACAAAACGTGAGACAAACATTATTTTATTTTGTACACATTAAAATATGAACACAAATTTGAAATCATACGCCCAGTATAGACTAACCTAAATGATTATATACGAAATGTACGTACAGGAAATGTCTACAACAAATATAACACACTTGAAGCAAGTTGACCACGTTTCTTCGGCTGATATTCAGTGTCCCTGGAATATGCTATTGTTGCGTCACCGAGTCACATGACTACTGTGACGCCACGTCTAGAACTATTCTGTACTTTGGCGAATGCTCTAGTATTTACTAGATATAGGGTAGTCGGGTATATAAAAGAGGGTGACAACGTGACAGGGGAATGTAATGTGTGTGTGTAGACAGTGAGTATTTGATCTGCAGTCAGAATTATTATTGAGCACGTTCGTTGTTATAGCATTTGTTTAGCGCGATTGTTGAAGTTGAGTGTATCGGTAAAGATATATTCGGAAAGAATAAACCAGTTTTATTAAGAAAGGACTTGTGTCGCTTAAGTTTCGTCGGAACGAAGTTACGGAAAATCAATTAACAAACGGAGACGTAACAAATTGGTGTCAGAAGTGGGATAAAAAAAGAAGAAAAATGAAAACGAGAGGCGGAAAATCAAACTACAGTTTAGCAGACTTGATGGCAGCAATATAAGAGCAGCAAAAGAAACAAGAAGAGAGACAACAGCAGCTGCAAGAAAACCTGCAACAGTGGCAGCTCGAACAACAAAATAAACAAGAAAAGAAACAAGATTAACGAGAAGAGAAATTACAACAGTTGTTAGAGGGAAAAGAAAAGAAACAAGAAGAACGAGAAATTAAACAAGAAAAGAAACAAGAAGAACGAGCAATTAAACAAGAAGAGAGATTACAGCAGTTGTTGGAGGAAAGAGAAAAGAAACAAGAAGAGAAATTTCAGCAGTTGTTAGAGGAAAAAGAAAAGAAACAAGAAGAACGAGAAATTAAACAAGAAGAGAGATTACAGCAGTTGTTAGAGGAAAAAGAAAAGAAACAAGAAGAACGAGAAAAGAAACAAGAAGAAAGATTACAGCAGTGGCAAGAAAACCTACAACAATGGCAGCTCGAGCAGCAAAATAAACAACAGAGATTACAACAGTTATTGGAGGAGAAAGAAAATAAACAAGAAGAATGAGAAAAGAAACAAGAAGAGAGATTACAGCAGTGGCAACTGGAACAAGAAAGGAAACAGGAAGAAAGTCTCCAACAGTTACAAGAAAGTCAGCAGCAACTACAGGAAAATCAACAACGATGGCAAGA
>NW_013754496.1:0-1373 GCF_000517525.1 Limulus polyphemus | reverse complement strand
CCCGTTGTGTAGCTTTGTGCTTAACTTTTAAAATAACCCACAGTGGCACAGCGGTATGTCTGCGGACTTGCAACTTTAGAAATCGGGTTTCGATACCTGTGGTGAGCAGTGCACAGATAACTCATTGTGTAGCTTTGTGCTTGATTCCAAACAAACAAACACAACTTAAAAAAACGGTAATTAAGACTAATTCCAACAATAGTATATTTCTTTTTCAGGCCAGATTAACACATATAATAAGCCATAAAATATGGTCTCCAGCTGAATTGGGGGTCCACGAGAGGTCAGCCTTATTTTCCCCTCATCAAGCGCCTCCACTGGTTCAGTGGTAAGTCTTCAGTCTTATAACGCTAAAAATTGAGTTTTGATACCCACGTAGGCACAGCATAGAAAACCCATTGTATTGCTTCGTGCTTCCCAAGACTTTTGGGGGATGACGTTTAGCATAAAAGTAGAACCTATATACTTTTGTTGCTCCTTTACAGGATGTGGCCTGTTTATAAAGCGGTCAAACAGAGATACGTCCTTTTATATTATAGACTTAAATCTTTTTCTAAGAACGTCATGATTCTACTTTCAGACTGTATATTGAAGTATTAATTATGAAATTCACATTGGAAAGTAACAAAATAAGCATTATTTGCAAATATAGTAGCATTTGCTATTCAAAATTAAATTTTCTTTCTCCCTTTCATTTTCTTTATATCAAATTTTTATGAATTGACTTGAAATGAATATTATTAGCACTAAAGGTATTACTTAGATATTAAATATTATTATTAAATATTACTTAAATTCAATATCGCCGCCATAGCGGCGATATTGAATTTCATCACAAAACGTTAAATTTTACATTTGTTTCTTACCTAATGTAATTGTCTGATTATTTGTGTATCAAAAAATATCTCAGAATTCTAAGATGCGGAAGGGTCAGATGATGAAGTGATATTTGGCTAAAAGTAATGTTGCAAACTTGTTTTTCGCTATAACTCTGAGTATAAAATTACTTGAGGTTTTTACCCGTAACTGGGTGAAGTCACAGTTTTCCAGTATTATTGATAATATTGTTACAACACGCGCTCAACATCAATGCTTCTGTCAGCAACATTGTTACGTGTTAGGTACGTAATTGAGAATCTCTTTATATTCTAATCCTTAAACGATTCTGTCTTAGCCTTCTTTCTATGTAACACAGTTTAAACTGCTTGGCGAAGGGCTTCTGCCCGAAAAGTTACAAATAATAATTAAGTTTTGTTATAGACGTGTGTTTTACCTACTTTTAACACTTTTTCTCTAGCAGTTTTTGTTGGACATATCTATTTGCCTACAGTGGCGCCAACCCCCAAACTCTGGGACCAAACCTCTAAATGACG
>NW_013754495.1:0-1080 GCF_000517525.1 Limulus polyphemus | reverse complement strand
GAGAAGGTGTCTAGCTTAAGCCCTGTGACAAAGAACTATTGGGCACAATGGGACCAGTTGAAGCTTGAAGATGGTATTCTTCTCCAGAGATGGGAAAGTGACGACCTGGCAAATAGTTATACCAAGAAAGTTACGGGAAGTTGTGCTGCGTCAATCCCATGATTGTTTAACAGGAGGACATCTCGGAGTTAAGAAGACAATTGAGTCACCTACGACAGAGATTTTACTGGATAGGTATGAGGCAAGATGTGGAAGAATGGTGCAGGACATGCAGTACATGTTGTGCTAAAAGGGGACCCAAGCATAAGGGATATGCTCCAATGAAGTTATATCAAATGGCGCACCAATGGAAAGAGTAGCTGTTGACATTGCTGGGAATTTTGCCCCAAATTTGCGCTGGAAACAGGTACATTTGTATGGTGATGGATTATTTCACCAAGTGGCCTGAGGCATATGCAATACCAAATCAGGAAGCTACAACTGTAGCTTCGGCTACTAGTGATTTCTTCTTCAGATTTGGTATGCCATACAAACTGCATTTGGATCAAGGCCGTAACTTTGAATCAGCTGTGTTCCGTGAATTCTGCAAGTTGTTTGGCATACGAAAGACCAGAACACCACCACAGTCTGATGGGATGGTAGAAAAGTACAATTGGACACTGGGACAAGAATTGACAAAGTTTTGTAGTAGTCTTACTCCCTCCAGTGTTGATGGCCTATAGAACAGCAGAGCATGAAGCCACTGGATCCAATCCAGCAAAGTTGATGTTTGGTCGAGAACTTCGGTTGCCAGTGAATCTATTAACAGGACGCCCACCTTATGGAGAGTTGCCTGAAAATGTGTCAGAGTTCGTGAAAGCGTTATCTGAAAGGATGAATGATACTCACCATGAAGTGCGTTCAAACTTGAAAACGTCTGCTGATTCCATTAAGCTATGTTATGATGAGAAATCTATTGAAGTCAGCTTTGTGCCAGGAGACAAAGTGTGGTTGTATAATCCCAGGAAGACCAAAGGGAAGTCTCCTAAGTTGTCTTCTCCCTGGGAAGGCCCATATGGCATAGTGGATCGTCTTTCAGAC
>NW_013754494.1:0-1081 GCF_000517525.1 Limulus polyphemus | reverse complement strand
GCAAACTTAGCACACAGTGGCCTTCAAGTTACCATTCATCTAGACCATCCACAGTAATCAAATATTGTTCATAGCTTGATAAATCTTTTCCATGATGCTCATAAAATTTATCAAATTTATTTATATTCTTCTGTTGGTTTATTTTTTCTAACACACAAGTAATTTGTATAAGTACGAAGTGAGAACCAATCTATTCTGTAGGCAGGGGTATGTTATATTTTCGTCAGTGAGTGCATATGTAAAAAATACCTTGCTAAGTGGTAACATGGTGAATCTGCACTTAACTGTTTTAGATGATAAAGTTAGTTTATTTGTAAACTTTAGATAGGCCATAGATGTGTTAGGGTGGTGCTGTCGTGTACTCTTGGTTTTTGACTGTATTTTTCAGTTTATTGTTGGCTCTTGGGTTTTTAGTGACCAGCTTCTAATGCAATTTAAAGTTAATGGTGTACACAGCATGGTCACAAGTAAATAGACACCACCTTTTCAGAAAAAATGAAAATTTTCAGTCATATTCACATGAATTGATATATTTATAATTTAATTAATATCTAGTAGATCTTCCTTTCGCTTCGTGGAGTTCGTTGATCCTTTGGTGCATCGTGAGAATCATCTCGTCAGTTTTAAATTGTGGGATTTTTGCCCACTCTTGCTTCAAAAGTTGGAGTAGATTGCTCTTCGAAGTTGTTTTTTTTTAACTTGTTTCTTGACTTGCTGACCAAGTATGGCCCAGAGGTTTTCGATAGGGTTCATATCAGGAGATTGGCTCGGCCAGGGCAACTTCTGGATACCATTTTCTTTCTGCCACTTTTTGGTGTTTCTAGCAGTGTGACACGGTGCTCCATCTTCCTGGAACAACGTTGTGCTCTTGTCCACGAAACCCGAGGAATAAAGTGGCAAGAGTCCTTCCTCCAATATTTCGACGTATTTCGCAAAATTTATGTTGCCAACGCACTCCATTAAGCTCGATCTTCCACCAACCCAAACAGCTCCCCAAACCATCACGCTGAAACCACCATGCTTCACAGTTTGCTGCAATCTGTTGAGCCAAAACTCTTGGTGAGGCATTCTCCAGACCCAT
>NW_013754493.1:0-1078 GCF_000517525.1 Limulus polyphemus | reverse complement strand
GTAAGTAGTCCAACCCTAATATGCATGGGTCTTCAATGTGAGCCAAGTATATTTTGTGTCTGTCCTTCATGCCTGTGAGCTCAATAGTCACCCACACTGGTCCCCACAACCTTGCATAATGTCCTGTCACACCACAAAACTTCTGCATGGCTTCTGGTACTCCTTTGTGATCTAGCATCTTGATACTAACAAGGGTTTGCTGAGATGCAGAATCTATGACAAAGTTGCACCTTTGGCCATCCAGCTTTCCTGTCACATAGACACTATGTGTGCTTGGCATTTTCCACTTAGCAGTTGGGACTTTCACAAATGAGGTTGGTAGGTGTCCATCAACACAAACCACTACTGGTTTCCTTAAGGCTGACTTATTGATAATATTCTTCTTACACTGGCTCCTCATATGTCCTTGCTCTCCACAGTTCCAACAATCTTTCTGGGTAGCAGCCTTTTCTGCCATGGCATATTCCCTGTGTTTAAGTTGCCATCATTGAGCTCTCTAGTGCCCAGGTTTATTACAGTGCCAGCAAAGTCCCTGAAATTTCTCCAAAAGCTGCCCTCGTCTGGCCTTGAACCCCGATGACTGTACTAACCTGTGCTGGACTTAACGTAGGATTCAAATTCAAGAGCTCTGGCTATTGCATCTTGTACAGTAGAGGGGTGTGATTGCTTTATTTGTATCTTCAGTTGTGGACCGTCCAAGGCGTACACAAACTGATCCCTCAGCAACAGCTTGAGGACATCGGGTGGTGCAGTTGGGTAGGCCGTGTGTGCCATACTTTCCAAATCCTGTGCCAGCTCTTGCAGGCTTTCCCCTTTAGCATGGTTTCTCATCCTAAACCTAGCCCTGTAGACTTCGGACTGATTTTGAGTTCCATACCTGAGCTCTAGAGCCGCTATCAGTGCTCTATAGTTGTGCCTGTCATCTGCTGACAGCTGTCCAAGTATTTCTAGTGGTTGTCCCTTCAAGCTCGTTGCCAGATATACTGCTTTCTGCTCCTCTGTCCATCCATTCATCTCTGCCAGGAGATTGTGCTCTATATGCTTCCCATGGTGCCTTCCCATCGAATTCCTGTGGCTT
>NW_013754492.1:0-1076 GCF_000517525.1 Limulus polyphemus | reverse complement strand
CCCAATTCAAGCCGTCTCCAACCATTATTAGTCTCAAAGTGGGTTCCTCGTTATCAAATTCTCTTATGTTCGTTATACTTCCATATCCCAGCTGATGATATCATATCATTATACAACACTTTAATTTTCTTCACTACATCGTATTGCCCTTGATACCAAATTATCTCGGTTTCACCATTTTTTACTTTATCAAAACATCACGTATAATTAATTTCTGTACATGATTAACTGTAAAATATTTGTTTTGTTTTATATTATGCACAAAGCTACACAATGGTCTATCTGTGCTCTGCCCACCACGGGTATCGAAACCCGGTTTCTAGCGTTGTAAGTCCGCAGACGTACCGCTGTGCCACTTGGGGGCAACTGTAAAATAAAGGTGGCTCTGCTGTTTGTAAAATTCACGGAAATGGAATTAAAATTTTTCTATTCATCGAAGATCCAGCAAACAGTGTGTGGTTGCGGTATTAGTAATATTGAGAGAAATGGTAGTAGCGAAGTAATTTCGAAAATTGTTACAGAGTATAATTAAAGTTAAAATATTTGCTTTTCAATCGCCTTCGTGACTTAGAGAATTAACCCTATTAATCAGCTTTATTAAATTTGTTCATTAATAACGTTTGAGTTGTTTGGATATATATATCAGGAGAAAGATGGTGTGATTGGAAAAATTTGACTTCGCATCACCACGAAATTTCGCGAAGTGAAAACAAATGTAAATAAAACCATAATATCGAAATAAATTATACTTAACTGTGTTTGTAATATATATGTATGGCGTGGCGTAGCTAACGCAAATTAATGACTCTGAATATGGAGTGAAATCGAGTATTGTATCAAATAAGAATTACCGACTAATTACTGGTAATAATTAAACTTTTATTAAATCAAATAATATATATAAAAGCCGGTATTATTTCTTTTGTAATTTCAACATTTCTTCTTGTTAAAAAATACCAACTTTTTTATATATTATTTAATTTAATAAAAAGTTTAATGGTACCTCATAATTGGTCTGAAGGTAGTTATTTCACTTTCAGGAATTGACTTCATGTTGAAATAGAAAACACTTAAGT
>NW_013754491.1:0-1079 GCF_000517525.1 Limulus polyphemus | reverse complement strand
AGGAAATTTTGTTACCACAGCATCGCTTCCGATCAGCGGAATCTTGGTTACCATGACACCATTCTCAATCAGAAGATTCTTGGTTGCCATGGCACCCTTCTTGATCAGAGGAAAGTTGGTTACCATGACAACGACGAGAGCAGTACTGGACAAGTGACAACGTTGGTGACATGTGATGATGTTGAGCCGGTTGTAACAATCTCGAGTAATCAATATTTTTAGTATATATTTTTTTAGAGACTTAAGATGAAAATGAATGTTTTACATTCCCAAGTAACCACGAACGTAGATTAGCGAGATAATTTTTGTTCCCCATTGAAAGCGTATTGCGCGTACTTCTCTAATCCTCTGCATGGTGACACGCTCTAGTCATCCACCCTCTGGAGAAGGACCACGCGAGCCTCCAGAAGAGCAAGAAAGAAAGAGCTCGATGAATAATCGATAAAAAAAAACCTGGAAATTGTACATTGGCGAAACTCCCGAATTTATGCACGTATATATATGATCTTTACTGGCAATGGTGATTTTCATACAAATCACGACGTTTACGTCATGTAGCAGCAATGTGTGTGTTTTGGAAATGAACAGGTAGAAGTTACCTCAGGTGGTTGTAAGAAGATACACAAATCAGTTTCTCAATGGAGATAAAATAAACCTAATTATATTTAGATTCAAAGCAGAATATGAAAATTAAATATGAGAAACGAGAGGTGGGGGGGGGAGCAAGTCAACTGAGAAGTTGATCGAAAGGACATATTTGAGTTCTGTTTCTGAAGCCGTTTTAGCAATAACTTTGTTTTGTTCATAGTTATTCACATAAAAAGTGTTTTTAAAACTTTTGGTGAAAAGCTACGCAAGGGGGCATAATTTTGAACTGATGACTACAGAATAAAGTATTGGTGCTCTGCCCATTATGGGGAATCGAACTCCGGATTTTAACGTTGTAAGTACGTAAAGTTACTACTGACTACAGAATAAAGTATTGGTGCTCTGCCCATCATGGAGAATCGAACCTCGGATTTTTGCGTTGCAAGTACATAAAGTTACTGCTGACCCACTAGGGAAAAAATGGATTATAG
>NW_013754490.1:0-1080 GCF_000517525.1 Limulus polyphemus | reverse complement strand
AGGCGTTAATTGGTGGAGTGTTGTATTGTGGCTTGGGGGTTTCTCGCCAATATATCACAGTACCAACCACGTGGACCAACAATAGAAATTACTTACGATCAGTGTATTATTGTGTTGATTTCACAATATGTATAGGCTTCTGGAATCTCTTCAGTGTTAATTTAAACAAACCTCGATACTTTTTGTTTGTTGGTAAGCGCAAAGATACACAATGGGCTATCTGTGCTCTGCTTGTCGTTGGTATCGAAATCCGATTTTTAGTTTTATAAGCCCTCCTACTAACGAAAAGTCACTGGGTGGCAAATATCGATTCTTGTTTACATGAACTCCAAATTCTAGGCCAATACTAAAGGCGTGAAATTATAAATGGAAAGACTTAATTCTCTAAAATTCCGAAACTGTTGTCGATGAAGACATGCTGATTTCGTAGGTAAAATATATATTGTACTTTTGTAAGACATACACATATGGCAGTGACATCTATGTTTGTACTTAACACATGGACGGGAAATTAATCATGATAATCCACTAATTTAAAGTGAAATAATATGTACATGTGCCCTTGTCGAAACAACCTTTCCTCCCACCCATCTGTTAACCAAGGTCAAAAGGAACACAATCTGAGATACATGAATAGGAACAAACATTCCAAGGTGAAGAAGTCATTACCGTATGTGAAGTATCTGTAGGTAGAATATTTATAAGCAACCTCAGTACAGGCGGACTGGGCGTGGCCTAGTGCTTAGATTTCAAGCTTTTTGAGAGCCCTTGGTTCTTGTCCCGTTGCGGAAAAAAATCGCGCTATGAAATTTGGAACCTTGTGTGCATTGTAAGAGTGACGGTCAAATTCCACTCTTGGATTAGAGTAGCCCAAGAGTTAGCGGTGGATGTTGTTCAGTAGCTTAGTGTACATCATTTCAAAATTAGAAACGGCTAGGGTAGATACCCTTCGTGTAACAGTGCACGAATATCCGAATCCAAGGCCGCTGAAAGGATGGAAGGGTAAAGTGAAGGGTGTGTATATACACACACACACACACACACACACACACACACACACACACACACACACACTCGTAC
>NW_013754489.1:0-1083 GCF_000517525.1 Limulus polyphemus | reverse complement strand
GGTTCTTGTCCTTGTATAGAACATTAGATGTTCCGTGTAAATGGTTCTTGTCTTTCTGTGAGTTCGATGATCGATACGTTTTGTCATATTGGTGATTAAAAATGTGCTCCGAACACAAGTAGTAGCAAGAAGTATCCAGTTGTTAGGTGGGTGGGGGATATCACCTAACGGACATTATTTGTACTCGCTAAGTATTTCTACTCATCTGTTTTTTTTTTGTTTTTTTTGGGGGGGGGGCTTTTTCTACATCATGTATTCTCAATCTGTAGAATGTTGAAGTTTCGCTAGACGTACGTAGTTATAATGGAAGAATGTATGTGTCGTACTCAGTTATAATGGAAGAATGTATGTGTCGTACGTAGTTCTAATGGAATAGTGTATGTGTCGTACGTAGTTATAATGGAATAATGTATATGTCGTACGTGGTTATAATGGAAGAATGTATGTGTCGTATGTAGTTATAATGGAATAATGTATGTGTCGTACGTAGTTCTAATGGAATAATGTATGTGTCGTACGTAGTTATAATGGAAGAATGTATGTGTCGTACGTAGTTATAATGGAATAATGTATGTGTCGTACGTAGTTATAATGGAATAATGTATATGTCGTACGTAGTTATATTGTTATACACGTATGTTTGTTACATTGTCACGTCACGCGACCTTCGATTTAAAATGTTTTCGTTTACTGACTTACTGTTCAGTTGGTGACACCTGAAGAAGGACATTGTATCCACAACAGTATATATATATATATATATATTAACTCCTTGGTGGTTTCACCTACAACATATTTCTTTTTATCTCTTTCGACAACCACTACAGATTCGTTTAGAGATATTCATGTGAAGAGTAACCAGTGTTCATCACTAGTGTTTATATGATAAACATTACCGTTAACCTGTAATGTAACAAGACTTATAATAAATTGATTGTAATCCCAATTACCCGATCTACGATAGTCTTACCTATCATCAGATAAGTTTATAGGTTAGGTTAGACTGATTTAATGGATAGACTGTACCAAGTTAGGATAGGTTAGGTCTGATTTAATGGATAGACTGTACCAAGTTAGGATGGG
>NW_013754488.1:0-1081 GCF_000517525.1 Limulus polyphemus | reverse complement strand
AAGAATACCATCTTCAAGCTTCAACTGGTCCCATTGTGCTCAATAGTCTTTTTCATAGGGCTTAGGCTAGACACCTTCTCCCAAGCAGGGCACAAAACACTTGCTTTTAGAAAATCAATTATTGGCTTCAAATCTTCATCTTTCTCCTGCTCTGCTTTAATATCTATATTTGGTTCCACTTCACCATCATCAACTCCTTCAGTCACTTTGACTTCAGCTTGATAGCACCTGGTTGGTTCAACCTCTCTTTTAACACTTACCGGGATTTTGGCCTTTGTTGTTCCCAAACATCATTTTATCGAAGTTAACTACACATTTCCTTTGTTGTAAGTAGTCCAAACCTAGAATGCATTGGTCTTCAATGTCAGCCAAGTATACTTTCTGTCTGTTTTTCATGCCCAGGAGCTCGATAGTTACCCACACTGGTCCCCACAACCTTGCAGAATGTCCTGTCACACCACAGAGCTTCTGTACAGCTTCTAGTACTCCTTTGTTATTCAGCACCTTGATGCTCACAAGGGTTTGCTGAGATGCAGAATCTATGACAAAGTTGCACCTTTGGCCATCCAGCTTTCCTGTCACGTAGACACTATGTGTGCTTGACATTTTACACTTAGCTGTTGGGACTTTCACAACTGGAGTTGGTAGGTGCTGGTTTCCTTAAGGCTGACTTATTGATAATATTCTTCTTACACTGGCTCCTCATGTGTCCTTGCTCTCCACAGTTCCAACAACCTTTCTGGGTAACAGCCTTTCCTGTCATGGCATCTTTCCCGTATTGAAGTTTCCAGCATTGAGCTTTCTTGTGCCCAGGTTTGTTACAGTGCCAGCAAAGCCCCTCAAACCTCTCTGAAAGCTGACATTTTCTGGACTTGAATCCTGATGACTGTACCAACCTTGGTCCCTCTGTGCTGGATTTAACATAGGATTCGAATTCAAGAGCTCTGGCCATTTCCTGCCGTGGCATCTTCCATGTGTTGAAATTGCCGGCATTGAGCTCTATGTGCCTCAGTTTGTTACAGTGCCAGCAAAGTCCCTCAAACTTCTCAAAAAGCTGCCCTCTTCTGATCTTGAATCCTGA